>NW_020653743.1:5083529-5104079 GCF_003589595.1 Hyposmocoma kahamanoa | reverse complement strand
TGTAGTACTCTAAGAATACCGACCTCAAAAGTTCGTGAAATTACATCTATTTGCCAAGTTTCATTCAGATCGGTTACCGGAAAATGCGCGAAACCGGATTCATCCCCTAGTTTTTCACCCATAGAGGTGGAATATTTTCTTTAAATTTTAATTTGACCACTAACGAGGTACCCTCTTTTCAACAAAAAAAAAAGAATCAGCAAAATCTATTCACAATGGCCGGAGTTATCACGTAACACACATACAAATAAAAAAAATACAGTCGAGTTCCTCCTTTTTGAAGTCGGTTAAAAATGAGCAGAAATTAAGTTATCGCAGTTGTTCATTGGAGGTATCGTTCTTATCGTAAAAAGTACAAAATTGATATTAAATCTAACCCTGTTCTTTTAAGACAGTCCGGCTTGGTGGATTGTATCAAATTTGGGTCGCTGTACCTAATTGAATTCATATTTTGTTTAAAATATGTAATTACTTGGAAAATATTTACTTATTTATTGTACTTTTGGAAAGTTCATGAACTAATTACTATTATTTATGTCATTATAAGATTCTACATTTCTCAATTAACATATGCACAATAGAAGCGAAGGGAGAATTATAAAACATGGCTTTATAAAAAAATCGCAAGTAAGAGGTAATAAACACATAAAAAGATTAAAAAAAGAAATAAAAAAAATGTTTTCCATTTTGACAGCCTACTTACTTCTAGTATTATTTGTTATTTTATTTAAATAAAAACTTAAGCTAATAAAAATTTTCTTGATAGTAAAGTAGTAATGAAAACTTGAGGGGCGATTGTGTTTTTCCAAAAAGTATAATCTACCTTTTTAACCGACTTCGAAAAAAGGAGGTTTTAAATTCGACTGTATGTATTTTTTTTGTATCTATGTTTCGCGATTGCTCCGGTATTTGTGAACCGATTGTGATGATTATTTTGTGTTGAACTCCTCAGTAGTGGTCCCATTTAAATTTGAAGAAAATATTTTACCTCAAAGGGTGGTAAACTAGGGGATGAATGACTTATGAGGTCGGTTTTTTAGTACTCTGTACTAATTGACGCGTTCAAATTGCTAACGGGATAGAGTTTGACCCTGTATATGAAATCGTTAGTTTAAAGCACACACTCGAGAGGTAGTCTTATCATCTCCAAAGAACACTCATGAACGGAGCTCAGTTATGTTAACGTAAATCAATTATTTATATTACAACATACAATTTAAAACTTTGAATCGAACTTTGCAAACATCTCCATCAACATTTTTAATTGTTGTTCGTGCTAAAGGCGATTTTTAAAATAATAAAGGCATTTAAAATAATAAGTTAATTAAGAACGCACTTTTCTTTAAATATAAGTAGTTCCAAAAATGTACTAAATACCTATAAATTATTTTAAAATAACTAATAGTTACAAGTTAATAACATAATTAAAAAACTATAAGTATCAATGAAGCGAATAGCAGTTAACTATGAGAATAATAATAAAAATAGCATAGTAAAAGTAGACAAAAAAAAATAAAATCACAATATACTCACTTGCGGTTTTCGGCTCACTGAGTTACTTAAAAACAAATATCACAGGATTTTACATTTATTTTAAATTGAAATGAAAACTACACTCACTCAACACTTTATCATACAAAATTATATTTATAGAATTTATTATAAAAATTATAATTATATACACTGGACAATTATTTACATTTCTTTTTTGGAATTTTGCGTGAAAAGAATTTTACATTTTTACTATGGTGTTCGTAATTTTTTCGAATTTCGAACGCACGTTGAATAGGTTAGTCGCGCAGCGCGGTAGGAGGGCAACTGTCGCTCAGGTAAGCCGGTCGTGCTTTAATATCAGGTGAACAAGTTAATAGTGATAAGAATACAAAGAACCGTCTCGCTGCGACGTCGGAGGGACAGTAGGAACAAAACCCGTGTTGGACCGGTTTCCCCGGTCAACGACTGAGACTGTGTGAATTTTTTTGGCGGCAAAAGAATGCTCTTTTCTTGATTGATAATTTGCAGCTAACGGTTGCGATGCGAATTGCGATCGAAATATTTATTTGGACGTACATTACAACGGTGATTTGCAGACCGAAATTGTAGTAGACTCGTATTGAGAATGCTTACCATAAACAAATTTAATTTACGATCTTTTTATCACAGAACAATTTATCATTGTAATGTGATATTTTGGAATATGGTATATATTTCAAGATTATATCGTAAAGGGGTTATAGCCATATAGTACGTTAATACATTTATTAGAATGATTCAAATATTGCAATAAAATAATAATGAGTATAGTTATTTTTATTAAAAATTTATTGCACGTGCAATAAAATTTGCGTGTTTATACCAATATACTTTGTTACTATTTATATCACAGCCGTATTTTATAGTTATTAAATTGATATGTCAATTTCGATTATTTTTTGTTAAGAGCAATATTTTTTTCTGAGCGCATTGTAATATTAGTATAGAGTACTAAAAAAATCGACCTCAAAAGTACGTGGAATAACATCTATTTGTCAAGTTTTATTGGAATCGGTTACCGGAAAGTGTGCAAACCCGGATTCATCCCCTAGTTCGCCACAATACGCAACTTGACACAGGAGATAATAAAAATTAGTTCTCACTACTCAAAGTATATTGAGAGAGAAAAACGCCTAGAATTGGAGAATAGCAAAATCAACCATTAAAATAATTGCTCCTTATAATAAAATTTAGGCGCTATTTTTAAAAAAAGAATCTTCATGCGTTACCAGCCACCTTTAGAGGTGGATGATTTTCTTCAAAATTAAATGTGACCACTATGGAAGAGAGAGAGGAACTCTCTACTAAAGAAGGTGTACTTTCCAACAAAAAAAAAGAAAAGAGTCATCAAAATCAATTCACAAATACCGGAGTTATCGCTTACGATACAAAAAAACCATGCAGTCTAATTGAGAACCTCCTCCTTTTTTGAAGTCGGTTAACAACTTAAAAAGCAGTAATAAGTAATGTTGTAAGCTTAAACAAGGGCGAATCCTTGTTTGCCACCGTGCCGAAGGTATTAACATAGCCTTAGAAAGGAGGACACTGCCAGTTATTTTGGCACCCCGCCACACTGACCCAATTTCCTTCATTAATCTAGCCTTAGTCCTAATATTTAAGCTTTTAATGTACCTATTCCTTTGTATAAACAATTTATAGGCTTAAACATAAAGCAATTGTATATTTTATGCAATAATACATCACTAGTATTCATTCTGCCACTTTACATCATTATCAACTTATTACTTCACACGTTCGTCAAATTCAGTGAGCCTTGGAAATGAAACAATATTATTTTCAGATTTTTTCAAACCAACCTTTTCGAACTCTTTACCGGTCCCTATCGGTATAGTGCTTATGGTTAGACAATGGCGATCCATTGACTAACCATAAGGACTTGTAAATAGACCAGAACGTTATTTTATTGGAAAAAAACTTTCCCGGAAAATTCCAGAGAAGTACCTAGTTACCTATTTCTACCGCCAGTAATTTGCGGCGTCATAAAAAAAAATTTAATTATTTAATTTTAGCGTGGCTTATTAACCGTCTTCAAAAAATGGAGAACTTTTCCTTTTTCTAAATTCGACTGTATTTTTTTGTATGTAGGTATGTTACGCGATGACTTTGTCAACCGATTTTGATGATTTTTTTTGTTGGAAATAGGGTACCTCAGCATTGGTCCCATTTAAATTTGAAGAAAATATTCCACCTCTAGGGATAGCAAACTAGGGGATGAATTCAGTTTCGCGCACTTTGCGGTAACCAATTTCAATAAAACTTGGCAAATAGATGTAACACCACGAACTTTTGAGGTTGATTTTTTAAATAAAAAAGTTGTATTTATTTCTACTAAGCATTCACAAATGTACGTAAATTGGAAATGAAAGTCACAGGTATACGCCGTCACATGGATTCGAATCGTCGACCTCTCTGGGCTGCCACCGATCCTGGAAATACCCAAGTAAAATCAAAGTCAAATAATTTTTATTTCATAGGTCATACTGATTAAACTCTAGCTCATTCGTAAGGCAGATTCCCCTAAGAAGAATGACCAAGAAACTCTAGCGGTTGCTCTTTGTAAATGTACATTTGAATACATTTATTATTATTTAATTTAATTTAAACATCTTAGATTAAGAATACCTGAAGGAGCTAAACGGGTCACTACCACGGATTTTTGTCATCCAAATACGCAGAAGTTGTTAACCTATAATATAAAGTTATCGTTTCAATATAGTTTTAAACTTTGTAAATGACAAATTTTGAATAACAATGGAAATCTTAAAAGAAGCGTAAGTTCGCGGCGCAAGCAAAGTAAATGGGCAATTGCTTCCCAATAACAATTGCACAATTTGCACCCGAATTTTCGATCACTGAGGACAATATAGCTGTTAAGTATTCCAGTCCCTACGTACCGATGCGAGAGATAGGGGTATACCGGAGAGACTACGGGCTCGACGGCAAGACCAGAGTACAGCGGGCGTCCGGGCCAAGCCTTCCGCCAGTGAGACGCCTTGACGGACGTCTCTGGTGGACCCGGACTTGGACATGTAGGTATGTACACGCTGGGGTTTGTCGTGAGCTGCAGAGATGGACATGTTTGTCTGCCCCGGTATCATGTGGCCGGGGCGTCTGTCTCGTGCGCAGTTGTTAGTAGTTGAGGGCCTGAAGCGAGGAGACGCGCGGGGCACGTGAGTAGCCCTTTAAGTGGGAAGCTGTGTCCAGACATTTCCGGCACTTGCCCGGAGAGCTAGTAGTGGATAAGTTAGATATTCTCCGGTCCCTCCAGCCGCTAAGGTTATTGGGAACTGGAGAGATGCCGTTCATTCGGCGTCGGGAAGTCAGCGTGCCGTACAGCTCCGCCACCAAAGAGGAGATTTGGTAGTCAACTTAGATTCGAAGGCTTAGCGGTGGCAACCGCAGTAAGCAATGGGAAGTGAGCGTGCCTACAGCTCCGATACCTATCTGGAAAATAGAGAGGGTCCTGTACGTACTCACCTAACCTAGCATTACAGAGAACCGGATGAAATTCCTGTAAACGGGCTGATCTGGGATTAGGACCCGGCTTAGATGGTTCCTGTGCAGATCTTAGTGCCCTTCTCGTATAACCTAAGGGTCGGTAGGGACGGTCATTATAATCAAAACTAATGTAGAAAGATATGGGGCTGTAAAGTATTCCATTTTGATCGCGTGCCTACTAGAAGGCGCCAGGATGTTAATTGCACCGGACGCTATATGGGCTAGCAGCAGAAGCTAGAAGCAGCGCCTGCAACTTTTACAGGAGCAATTTAAGATTACGTAGTTCCCGTCGAGCACTAAGAAAACTTTCTTAATACGATATACTGAATGCAATGTCAGGCTCTATCTCTCTATCTATCAATCTTGTGAAATCTGCAAGTTAAATAAGTAACAGTGGCCCACTCATGTTTTAACTGATACTGACTACGTGATCAGATACAAAATATTGATAAATATACTTTTTTGAAGAGGCTCTACGTCATTGGAAGATAATGCTCTATTTTACATTGGAGAAGAAATCCATACTAAAAGTAAATATTGTTTTGATATTCAAGCTGAAGAGACGTATTATGGTGCTTTTCCACTGGCTATTAATACGAATGTCAATTGCGAGATTGTAGGTTCCGCACGATTTAAGTGCGGTTACACACGGCGACTTTTAGCAGCGATGCAAACGCGATGCAGTAGCGATGCAGTCGCTACTCGTCTACCTTTACACACGCGCGCGATTTTATGCAGCCGTTTGGGATCTACGATGTCACACACAGGCATACGGACAGCAGATATATAAACAAAGGCTTATAACTCCCCTCTTTTTGTGTCAGGAGTTAATAAACAAATGCGAACAGCACAGATATGGTGACATATCGTAGCTTTAGCCTTAGCGTTTTTACTGTTAAATAAAAACTTATAAACTTCTTGTTCAAATATATTATTAAAGTAATATAGTATCTGAAAGAGGTATAATTTAACTAATTAAAATGCTAACTACAAATACACTCGAGAGCAATGAATCCGGGTCAAAGAATCCAAAAAATCTCGGAAAGTAAGAATGCTAGGTTAATGCAATAAATTGTATTTAATAGACAATTTAATACTCCTTAAATGAAAGCAAAAAAAATATGAGTCACCATACATTTTATTTACACAAAATTACATAAAGAAAAAAACTGCTGATCTCTCCTTAAAACAAAAATAGGAAACATGAAATTTTTGAACATTATTACGATTTTCTTGAATTTTAATACTTCGTATTGCCTCCTCGTGCTTCCATTACTGCGTTTAGGCTTTGCTTTGGCTTTGGGTTTGGCATGCTGTACACCAAGTTCCTTATACGATTTTGGGGAATATTCTCCCATTCCTCTGTGAGAGCAATTTTGAGCTCACGAAGCGTGATTGGGGGAGGGTTTCGTTGTTTTACGCATCTCCCTAGCTCGTCCCAAGCATGCTCGATCGGGTTGATATCCGGGCTGCGCGCTGGCCACTCCATACAAGTAATGTTCATCTCTTGAAGGTAGTCATTTACAATCCTACCTGTATGAGGTCGGGCATTGTCATGCATAAATATAGCATCCTCACCAAAATTGACCATAAATGGACCAACGTGTTCATTGAGGATTTCATCTACATATCTTTCGCTAGTTAAAGAGCCGTTTTCTATGATCACCAGCTCTGTGCGACTTTCAGAAGAAATTCCGGCCCACACAAGTACAGACCCACCACCGTAGGCTACTTTTTCTTCTATGCATGCTTGCTTGAATCTTTCCCCTGGTCTTCTATACACTCTGTGTCTTCCATCGTGCTTGTAGAGCATCAATTTTGATTCGTCGGAGAACATAACTTTCGACCAATCTTCAATACTCCAATTTACGTGGTTCTGGGTATATCTTAGTCTTGAAATACGATGCCCACGCTCCAGTTTAGGGCCGTTTGCAGGTCTAAGGGGTTTTAAGTTAGATTCAGCAAGCCGACGTCTTACTGTCCATGCACTTGGGTTACTACCTCCGAGGCGTCGAAACTGATTTGTGAGTTCAGCTCCTGTGAGAAAGCGATTTCGAAGCACCAAGTTCACCAAGTATCGGTCTTCTCGTGCTGTGGTACACCTAGTTCTGCCCGTTCCTGGTCTGCGTAGGTTAGAACCAGTTTCTTCGTAACGTCGGAGAACTCTTTGTACTGTTGACAGCAACACACCTACAGTCCTGGCTGTATCGCGCTGACTCCGGCCAGTTTCCACCAATGTAAGTATTCTGGTGCATTCTTCAAGTGTAAGCGACATGATTTCAGCTTAAATAATGAATATTAAGCACTATCAACATGGTTTATGTACCCACATAAATGACAGATTACAAACAAAAGCAAAAACAAATGCTGTAATTTCGTAGTTCCATCTTCGAAAGTGTTCCCTTTTCATATTTGATTTTTTTATGATATAACTTTACAATAACTAAAAAGTTTTAATACCTTCATTTAAGGAGTATTAAATTGTCTATTAAATACAATTTATTGCATTAACCTAGCATTTTTAGTTTCCGAGATTTTTCGGATTCTTTTAGTGACCCGGATTCATTGCTCTCGAGTGTATTATTGCGTTTGCTACATTTTACACCACATTTTTATCTTCGTCCAGAAAATATACATAGAAATCACATACAAAAATACTGAATTGTTAAATATAACTATTTTCTTAATGTCTATCGGCAATCTTCGAATTTCCGAATGCACCTGAACACAAACTATAATATCGACTATTGAAACATCTATAAGAACTACCTAGATATTCTATTGTTATTTTGTTTTGATTTCTATGTGAACTATACAGAATTGCTAACTTACGTCCCGTTTTATAATAACATATACACCTTAATAATATAACAAGTATGTTAAGAAAAATATAATTAATTATAATTATTTTTAAGTTATATACATGTTTGCAGATCTCACTCGTGGATTATTCTCAGTTAGTCATGATCTTCGTGACATTTATTTATCAACATAAATACACACGTCTAATAATAAAAACTAGCACATGGTGGTTTGGGTTGGTTTTGCTGCTGTGCATATTAATCACTGCACTCCATATGGCACTAATACATACATCTCTTAATTATCTTGTAAAATGGCTTCGAACGATTTATTGATCTATTACCAGAATGTTCGTGGATTGAGAACTAAATGCGTAGATCTTTATAACAGTATACTAAATAGTAACTACGATATTTTATTATTTACAGAAACTTGGTTGCAAAATGACATATTTGATGGCGAGTTGTGTGATACGCGCTATGACGTCTTCCGCTGTGACAGGAATTTGAGGTTATGTAAAAAAAGTAGAGGGGGCGGGGTTATGATTTGTACTCATAAGAAACTCGAAGTAAACGTATTGAATGATTGGAATAGCGACACTGCCGAATCCCTGTGTGTAAGAGTGCCTGCACGCTCCATAACATCGCAATGTGATTTATACATAATTATAGTGTACACACCTCCCGATCTTCGTGGCTTCACCGATCGTATTGATAACTTATTTAATAATATCTTGAATTTAATTGATAATCATCCTAACTGTAATTATTTATTGGTGGGTGATTTTAATTTACCATGCATTATTTGGAATAATGATGAGTGTACAGTATCGCAACAGGTAAATACAGACTTTCAAAACTGTGCAGCGAATTTTATAGATAATATCCACTTTTGTGGTTTGAAACAATGTAATTTTATACAAAACTCAAAAAGTAAAACGTTGGATCTGTGCTTTAGCAACTTCGATATGAAAGTCATTCGCTCTGCACAACCTTTGTTAAAGGAGGATACCTATCATCCGTCCATTTTAATAAATATTTTTGATTTTAAATTTAGACATTTTAAGGAAAAGCAAGACTCTCGTTTTAATTTTTACAGGGGTAACTATGAACTAATTAATAAATATTTAAGTAGCATTGATTGGGCTCATATTTTATCGCATGATAGTATAAATGAAGATGTTTCAAAATTTTATAACCTATTGCACGAATCTTGCACTCTTTTTATACCTCTCTCTAAAAGCTCAAATGTGAGATCTTATTATCCTATCTGGTACAGCCGTGATTTGATCAAACTTAATATACGGAAGAATAAAATACACAAAAAGTGGAAACTTTTTGGTAATCCTCGCGACTATGACGAATTCTCTCTATTGAGGAACCGTGTGAAGCGATTGCAAGAGGAATGTTTCAGGGAATTCACTAAAAACACTGAATATAATATACGGAATACTCCCAAATATTTTTGGACGTATGTGAAATCAAAACGAGGAGGCTCTAATTATCCCAAAGCTTTCACTAATGGTAATGCAACTTTCTCAGAGGGGCAACAGATTTGCAACGCATTCAATGAGTTTTTTAAGGAAGCGTTTATTGTGTCAGCACAGAATACCATCTCATCTAATCATCACAGTTTATTTTATGGCAATAATACAATATCACAAATACGTATATCAGAGTCAGTAGTAGAGAAACACCTCAATAGCATAGACAAAACAAAAGGCGCGGGTTGTGATGGAATAGCTCCTATTTTTCTAACCAATTGTGCTAAGTCATTGGCTCTTCCAATTTCTATTCTCTTTAATCAATCTTTAATTCAATGTGTCTTTCCTGCAATTTGGAAAAGAGCCCATATTATCCCCGTTCATAAAAAAGGATGTAAATCTTTGATTAATAACTACCGTCCAATATCTATCCTCAACATCGTAGCTAAAATATTTGAAAAAATAGTCTACCTGCACATTTACCCAGTGATAACTCGCAGTATATCTACATCCCAACATGGTTTCCTGAAGGGTCGCTCTACTATATCTAACTTGGCTTTATTTACGAACTTTGTATTAGATCAGATGGAAAATGGAGGACAGGTTGATGTGATCTACACGGACTTTGAGAAAGCCTTTGATCGTGTGGACTACTCTATTCTGCTTCAAAAACTGGAATCGTTAGGAATACATGGTGATTTGTTGAGGTGGATCACGTCATATCTGTACAATCGCTCTCAAGCAGTCGTACTTGGTGGATATAGATCTGACTTCACTTCTGTGCCATCAGGTGTCCCACAGGGCTCGCATCTTGGACCTCTCCTTTATAATGCGTATATTTATGATATTCACACATGCTTCAGTAGCGCTAAACACCTCTTATACGCAGACGACAAGAAAGTTTTTATGCGAGTGAATTCCATATCTGACTGTAATTTAATTCAACAGGATCTCAACAATTTAATGTCTTACGAGAATAATAAAATAACAATAAGTATTTCCAAATGTCAATGCATTAGCTTTACGCGCAAAATGAATCCAATATTTTTTTTAAATATAAAATCAACGACCAGGTACTGGAAAGAGTACAATCAATAAGAGATCTCGGCGTCTTGCTAGATTCTAAAATGTCATTTTCCCTTCATATTGATAGTATAGTTAATAGAGCTTACCGAAATTTGGGTTTTGTCATGCGTACTTGTAAACCTTTCACATCTATCATTAGTCTCAAAATCGTTTACTACGCCTATGTTCGCAGTATATTGGAGTACGCCTGCCAAATATGGGCTCCAACTTACGCCGTACACAAAAATCGGATTGAGAGTATACAGATGAAATTCGTACGTCATTTAAAGCATAGATTTCCGTGTGATGATTCATCTTACAAGGACATCTGTCAGAAGTATAAGCTGCTAACGCTGAGTGAACGTCGTACGGTGTTGGATATGGGTTTGTTGTACGACATCTTATGTGGACGTCTGGACTGCCCTGAAATTCTGGAGCAGATAGCGCTGCGTGTGCCGGGGCGCCGCACTCGTCACACAGCTTTATTCCACGTCCTGCCCCACTCTACTAACTATGGGAAGAATGCAGTGTTATCACGAATTGTCAACAGTTATAATGTGCACTTTAGTAGAATCGACCCTTTCATTGGTAGTAAAGAAGGTTTCTTAAAAAATGTCAAATCTGCAAATCTGTAGATCAAATGTATACGTAACATCTACACCATGTGTAATTTTTTTTGAACATCTTTACACGTCACATAATCTGTACGTTTGTTTTTATTTAATGTGTTAATAACTAATTTAAACTAATTTAAAGTATTGTTTTTTTTTTTTTAGATTTAAAGATTTAATTTTATATAATTATATAAATACATGTTATCGATTATATATTCTATCATATATCATTAGTTATATCTTAAGTATATGTCACTAATATATGTTTTATTATTGTTTGTAATATATGTATCACCACGACAAATAAGTTATTGTAGACTTTAATTTAAACCTTAATTAAAAATTAATTTAAAATTGTATAAGCTCACTACTAATTTTGTTTTGTTCTGTTCGTTTATAAGGCTTCAAAATGTATGTCATTGTGAATAACTATTTTGGCCTAAGTTATTTAAGACAAATATTGTTTGTTGTAAGACGTATTTAAGTTGGCTGTTGTTATTCCTTAATAATAAAATAAATAAAAAAAAAAAATAAACTAAATAAAGTGTTCGTCTTTTGTATAACTAAACATGAATCTTAAAGTTTTTTCCGGTTATTAATCTTTTGCAAGTCAGTCAGCATCTGAAGCAATTCTTTCAATAGTTGTGTCAGTATGATCATCAGCGATGGTATCATCACTTTCTTCACAGCTCCAACACGATTTTTTTATTTTTTTTTATCTAAAGAAGGAGGCAAACGAGCACACGAGCCACTTGATGGAACCTCCCAATGACCATCTGGTTATCGCCGCCCATGGACATTTGCAACATCAGATGAGCTGCCTATGCGTTGCCAGCCTTTTTAGAGCCCTATAAAGACGATTTTTGAGAACCCCATGTCATAGTGCAAAGGAAATTATTCAGAAGGAAGATAATTTTAGATCTTGGAGGTCCGAGGAAGGAACGAACGAGATGCCCGCGTGGTCCTGGGCGGGAGGTGCGATGGCGGAAACGAGATGGTGGCACCAGTTCCAAAAGTTCCTCAGAGCACTCCCCATTATAAAGACGATAGAACACATACAGAGAGCCAACGTTTCTCCGTAGGCTAAGGGGCTCCTTACCGTCTGCGAGTTTGGGATCATCGACTATACGAACAGCCCTACGTTAGATGTACGTATTTATTATAAAATTGTCCAAGTACGAAACAAACGCTGCTTAAAATTTTCAATTAGGTACTATATTTTTTTATAATATCATCAAGTGACGAGACGAATAAGTCGTGAGCCCGATGGTAAGCCACAAGCCTGTCCATTTGAAAACCATTTTTCATTCTTCCGACCCAATCTTGTTATTTTTCCCAGTATATGTATGTGACGGTTTGATCTCTTTACACCGGCATCTCACCTCTTTGAATCGCCTCTCTCCGCTTGTATCCTATCATTTTTTATTTTACATGTATTTAAATTTTAAATTTGAATTGTTCCATCTTCCTTCACTTTCCCATTTTGTTTTCGTACCACGGTCACTCCCAGCTCGACCGCCACAACAGTCGGAGCTGTTCCAAATTCCATCGTGAATAATCGCTAATTCTGGTTCTTTACTACGTTTATAATCATTAAATAAGCTAAATCATGTGTAATAATTTATAAGTCTACAGCCTTCGTGTACCTATATCTGTAATTCAGTTACTCGGCCCATTTAGGGTCCTTTCTTTCAACTTTACTTCTTTAATAAATTTTGTGGACCGGAAGTTTCCCGTTTCATTGTCGTGAACCTGTTCATGGCTAGTTAGGGTTACAACCCTTTCATGTAATTTCTTGAATTCTTGTCATTGTCTTGTCGCAACATTTTTAATAACTAAGTACATGCCTTTTAATTTGAGACCAAACATATTCAGTTAGATTAATTTGTCATCATTTTGGAATAATTTGCACCTGATGGTAAGCTACACGCCAGTTGCAGTGCCACTCAGAGCTTTAAATCGCAAAGATCTGAGAGGCACTGCCACTGCGCCCGTCACCCTGAGACATGAGTTGACAAGTCCCATTTGCATGTAATTTCACCTGCACCCTTACCCTTCAAAATCCGAAAGCAGTAATACTAACATTACTACTTGGCCGCAGAAATAAGTAACGTAGCAGTACTTCCCTGGATGAACTCTTTCACAAGGAGCCTTACTGCTACAAAGTGGTATCTTAGCAATTATAAATTGGTATCGCCATGTTTTTCCATAATGCGGTCAATAGCAATTCCGGTTATTTCTTTATGTTTCTTACAATATCATAATTATGAATTCGATCTTCAATATAGCCGTGGTAACCTAACGGCTTGATCTATCAACAAAGAGACGTTCCTGAGTGTATATGATTGACAATTTTGATCACTTCTGATGTGATTTTGATAAGACGGTGCCAATCACTTTGCCGATAAACATCACCCTTGAAATTATATAGATTTGTGCGTAACTGTATGACTGAAATATTACGTTGAAACTATGATTACCGATTTTTTAATTTCGTCTTGGTATAAAGTCACGTGTGATCGTACGTCAAGTGCTCACATGAGTCATAAACATAATACGAGCTATTTACAATAAATTATGTATATGTGAAGTTTTATAACCGTCCAATTAAGCATAAAAGGTTATCGACTAATTTAGTTGTAGAATTTTAAACCTCTCTCCGAAAAAATTGTAATTTTGCAGATGTGGCCTTGTTACACTATAGGACGTGCGAGATATGTCATAATTTATTTATTAATTATTTATTTAATTATACTACAATAGTCACCTGTAGCTGGGCAAAAGCCTGACCCTAGGTCTTCCAATTTCTTTTTATGACCAAGCGACGGGACAAACAAGTCCTGCACCTGGTGGTAAGCGACACAGACAGAGTTTTAAATCACAAGGATCTGGAGGGCACTACCACTGCGCCCGTCACCTTGAAACATACGTTACTAAGTCCCATGAGCCTGTTCCTACACTAGCATCCTTACCCTTCATAACCGGAACGCAGTAACCTAATATTACTGCTTGGCATAGCAAATAGGTAAGGTGGCAGTACTTCCCCTTTTTGACCAGGGACAATCTGTACACAGATATCCCGGCCATGCGGGAGTAGGGCCGGAATCATGTGGGACTGGACTGAACTTTGAACGGAGGCAGCCCGACCGCACTAAACCTTCGGGCTGTTCCACTTTCTGCTGGTGCGTGACGGGCCGTGACATTGCTATAGCGTTTCATTGCCCATCGGCGGCCGTCCGTCTTCGGACCCTCTGATGTTCTGATGGGGGAGCAAAATGTTAGGGCCCCCATCCTCAACTCCGCATAGGGTACCCCCGGAACATATCGAGGGCGCCAACCCGGGAACTCTTAACATGGGCGCCAGAATGGCAGTACTTCCCTGGACGAACTCTTTCTAACAACAGTAAGTTATAACCAAAAAAGCGATCCACAGCCCTAATACAATGCAAGCTATTATATATAAGGAAGTTCAAGATAGAATGACGAACGATCAAAGATCATGCGAATTCGTGAATCTAATTCTATATTCGAGGCACATCTTGAGAATCGCGTGCGTTAATATTAAAAGGAAATTACAAATTCTATTACTGTTAAAACAGTGTAAGTGGAAGTCCCCGGCGAAAAAAATCTTGAGGTAAATAAAAAGGTATACACATTATTATAT
This sequence comes from Hyposmocoma kahamanoa, assembly GCF_003589595.1. Taxonomy (NCBI): domain Eukaryota; kingdom Metazoa; phylum Arthropoda; class Insecta; order Lepidoptera; family Cosmopterigidae; genus Hyposmocoma; species Hyposmocoma kahamanoa. The sequence goes on along the minus strand of NW_020653743.1, from coordinate 5,089,399 downwards.
TTTTATAGCAGTAACTAAATATAGAAAATTGCAATACAAATTTAAGCTCTGATCGTTGATGATAAAAATAAGTACGTACGCTATTAACATAGTTACATACCTAGTGTTTTTATTTTGTCTGTTATAAAGCAAACCGAAACCTTATGTCTAATTATAATATAGCCTTTTTAAAAGACTAATTACACTTTTACTAAATGCCATTTAATAGTACTGTAATTATTTGTGATTTATGGGCACGTCCTCTCGTACCAATTATTTTTATGGGAGTGACGACGGTTTAACAATTGTAAGAATAGTGAAGTAAGAATAGGGTTTAAAATAAGTGGTGGGGTATGTCTTTATCCTATCGATAGCATCCCCTACACTGTTATGCCTTAGAACTCAGCTACGCTGAATTTAATGGTGATTACTAGAATCACCATTAAATTTTTAAGCGTGTCACCTGCTAGAACCATCGGAATATCCCTACCTGAACAAATTTTGCGACTATGTGGACCGGCTAACGCTATTAGGGTATTAAATTAGTTTCCAGGGACGAAGGCCATAGTATCCACAGAAGGCGGAGCACGCTGCACAAACGTTTAGAAACTTTATCCACTATGTAATTGGTCAAGACAGCGTGAATTTTAAATAATAATTTTCCTTGATTCAAAAGATTGTGAAACCCGCTTATCAAAAAAGGTTCACAGCCCCTGCAAAACGTGTGAATTCCAAACCCGCATTTTGCCAATATGGCGGACAATGGCTTACGGTCTTAAAGGAGACCCGTGCCTAAATAGTGAGACGTAGGTATGATGGGTGATGATAAAGACCGATTCGAATGACGAGTGACAAACAATTTTTGTTCAATTTGTAAAATTGTCGCGATAATTTGACAAAGTTGTTGATTTTTCACAGTCACAGTTTTATGTTGATTATCACCTCATAAAGATAAGTTTTTCTTCTGAAACAGAATGTAAATTACAAAATAACGCCCATAGTACAAACCGCTTTGACAACGAGGACGTCGTCGAGGAAGAGGGGCTTCCCCGCGTCGAATCGCTGAAAATTAACATGAAGAAAATAAGTAAAGGCGGAGAAAATTTGAGACAGATCCCATGTCGACAAGCGCCCGATGGAGACTGACGTTCGTTAAACAGCAGGGCAAATTTCAAATTTTCGGGCAAATGTGAATTTGATAAATTATGGGGCTTCAGTTGAAAACCAAAGTAGGTTCTCTGTAGTACTTGAAGAGAAATATCTCCGTATAAAAATTATGTGCAAACTATGGACTTTTATTTTGCCTGATTTCAGAATTTTAAATCTAGAAAAACAGTTTTTCTCTCCTCCTGTGACTCGCATAAACATTATATATGCATTTTATTTGTTTTTTTATTCCCTGTAATTAGTAGTTCCCAACCGATCCGTACGAAATAATGATCACATTACTGCTCGGCGACAGAAATAGGTAAGGTGGTATTACGTCCCCGGACGAAGTGTATCACGTGGGCCTTTACTGCTACTAGATGACTAATTTTAAGAAATTTCACGTACTTGTTGGGTTTGTTTTGCCTCTAAGCCCTGACTGAAAAATTTATGCAAATCATTTAAACGAAAAGCACTAAAAAATTTGCTTTTTAAAATAAGCACACAAACACGCTTAGGTATAACTTTAAGCTGTAAGTTTCAGTTCAATTATTTTATTTTATAATATATCAAGTGACGGGGGGAAAAAGTCGTGCAGTTGCAGTGTTACTCAGAGCTTTAAATCGCAAAGATCTTAGGGGCACTGCCACTGCACCCGTCACTCTGTGACGTAAGTTGACAAGTCCCATGCTCCCATGTGCCTGTAATTCACCAGCACTCTAAACCTTGGTTCACACAGCTTTGTCTTACAGGTTTTCGATTATAAACGGATAGACAGCGGGGTGTACACACGATATATTTTCACGCGTTTAAAAGACGGATAGCTGCGGTATTCACACAGCAGTCGCCCTGAGAACACGGTTGTGATGGATCCACGCCTTTTTGCATAGAAGAGTCAACGTTCATCCAATGAATCAAAAAGCGGTGCGTAAAATACACATTTCGACACATCCGTAGAACAAATATCTATGTTCAAGACTACTTTTTTTCAGGACATAGTACATTGATGATGAAGATGTATAAATTCTCAAAACACCTTTACGTAGGCCTTAGTTTAAATAACGAAATTATTCTCGTAACGTCTTTATTCTCCTTTCGCTATATAATCACATCGGACCCTATTCTTCGGATGAGTAGATTTGAAAAATTGTACGAAAATCTGAAAAAAAATTTCAATTACTTTCAGATGTCAGTAGATAATTTGGACAATGTAGGACACTTTGAGGTTACCAAAATAAATACGAATACTTCATTGCTAGACGCCGATTGTTCGGTGACTCTTCAATAGAAAACGTATGACTTCGCGACGTATGAGAGATGCATTAATACTATGCGCCACTGCACATCGAATACGTTAAAGTTCATTCGATTTGCCTGACAAGTCCGTTGCGTATTCGATAAACGTATAGACCTGTGTGAGTTTTTGCAGGACAAACACCGTGCGAACGGTTCTATATGTTTATGTATGCGCCACTGTTTATTCGGCAAGATTCATACTGCAAAAAATCGTGCAGTATAATGCCCTGTGAAGGGGGGTTTCCGTTTCAAACCGGAACGCAGCAATGCTGACAACACTGCAGCAGAAATAGGTAAGATGGTACAGTACTTCCTTGGACGAACTCTTTTACAAGCTCTAAGGTATTCTACTCGTACATGTAATACACTTACAGTAAATGTCCCAGTGGTTGAAGCTTTTAGACGAAAAAACACGTGTTTTACCTAAAAAGTACTTAATATCAGTCTTACTGACTACCTGGGAATGTAAGCATTCTTAACGGTTTGTCGTTTATCTTCTAGAAATTATAAAATTTTAAATAATTATAGCATTATTCAATTATTCCAGATTTCCGCAACCTCTAAAAATGTATCAGTGTATGGCGAACAAAAATTCTGATGTCCCAATAGCTGACTATAGCAAAGTGAGATCAGAGTACCAGTATTTACCAGTAGTCACAGAGCTTTGCTTAGGTGGCGAAAATTTGCTGCATGTCATCATCATCAGCCTATTGCAGTCCAGTCCAGTCCTATTGCATATATTGTGTATTAAAACCATGATTAACCCACTAACAGTTTAATTTTCTTTTATATCTGTATTTCACTTGTTTTTCTTAATTTTTCTTTTATATATTATACTCTTACAATACATAAATTGAATTAAATCACTAATATTTTTAATTTATTTTTTAAACGTTATATTTATATTATCTTCCTATTCATTTGGTTTCTATTCTAATTATTATTATATGTTTAAATATAACTAAATGGAAAAATGACGTCAGCGAACTGATTATCGTATCCGCGATTACCTCTAGGTTATAGCTGAAAAATCAGCGGTTTGCTCTCGAGTAAACACCGACGTTGAGCTATGACCTTTTTGAACTGCTGCAGCACACGTACATAACTGGGTGTCTAGCAGTGCTGCGACTCTGCTGTTTTTGTTTATTTTTTGTTTTGTTTGTGTTTTTGTGTTTTTATTTTTTATTTTTTTGCTGTTATGTACGTGTGAATGTAGTAACAAATAAACGTTTTATCTATCTATCTATCTATCTATCTATTTGACAGGACGTTATGTTAAGATTTCATAGTTATTTCACTGGATTGATTACAATAATTTGTATAACAATAGATTAATAAAAGAACAAAAAACAAAATCAATCTAGATGCTTTTATTAAAATTAATAATAAATGTTTGCAAGAAAGTTACGGAAAAATTAAACTTAAATGTCACACGATCATAACCTATATATGTAGTTTTAAATAACATTGAAAATATTTTCATCGTGCAGAGATAGGCTGTGTGTGGATGTGCATTTTCTCATTGCACAATATCTGTAACCAATAGTTGACACTAATTACGTCCTAGTGTTTAATACTCCAACTTACGATTGTCAGGCATTGTGTCCCCATAGTAAAACAGTCTTTGGCACCCATGTCAAACAGTACTCAAACTACCATTAGAAACTTGCCACTAATAGAGTCATCCAAAACCATCGCTCTCCATCATTACCAAATGGTCGAAACTAAGTCTTAAAAAATATTTATTTCTACGAGTGCTCGAGTGCTTGGGTGTCAACTACTACTAAACATTAAAATTTTGCACCAGCGTTTGACTTGCCTCTAAAATAAAATATAAACGGTATACATCAATAAATACACATAAAACAAATTGTGTGTACAGTTATCTAATAGTTTTAATATACACTTACCCATAATTAATAAAAAAAATTCTAATAAATGCACTTAAACTACTCAAAGTCTTAACGGTTTTTTGTAAGAACATCAACGTACTTTCAACTCGGATCACCTGTACGCAAAAACAGTCGCTAGATTGAGAAAGTATTGAGTGAATCGATGAAAGCTTCTAAACGGTATTCATATGATGCCATTACTGGTACATTTAACACGGTTTTGTAGTTCTATCAATATCTGTTTTCTTATTTAAAAAAAAATGCAGAAGTGTCATACATTTGGACATGGTCAAAGATTGGTACATTTACCTTAATTTGAAGATTAAATTGCAGATTAAACGAGATGAAAATGAAGATATGCATATTTTCATGATACCTAATAAGGCGACATCGAACGTCAGCGATTGAATGAATGCCATCACAGCCATTCCACTGACACTCTTTTAAGATTTAACTGTCATTTCAAGTAAATTCTAGCAGAATAACAAATGTTATCATAAATTGCAATACAATCTCAATGGAGTCTCGAAGGAATTACAATGATCTGTGGTTACACGGAAATTAGTAGAATTGGACACGAATTCATGCGACAATACGCCGTTGCGACACGCCTACTGCGATAGAACGTTGCCGCGATCTAGCTATGTTGTCACGCTTATCGCTATTTAGTTTGTAGCAATGCCGGTTAAAAGTACAAGAAGTTATATTTAAAATAGAATAGACATTTATTGCAACGCATAGATGCAAAAAAAATTTTGGTACCACTTAGACAAGCAAAACAAAATAAAAAGACGTAATAAACAAAATTAAAATATAACAAAAAATTAAATAAGACAAAACAAACAAAAAGCAAAAAAATCTAAATATAACGACTACAAATGTCGTATTGTCGTGTGTGCGGTTGTGGCGTACGCAGAAGGACTTCATTCAACTTATGCCACAGCCGCAATTAACTGTGGCGCTGATTTTCAATGAGCTGAGATGAGCGACGGACGTTCGTGTTGCAAAATAAAATAAAGTAAAATACTAACTAATAACTGCTTAAATATTTGTGTATTACGTTGTGTTACTGCTTTGTGTTATATTATAGATTGCAAAAGTACTTACATACAGCAAAAAAATATATAAATATACCTACTGTGTGCGTTTATAGCGTATTTCGAATCTTTTTTTTTTATTATCACAGGCAGGGTAACATCGCATCCCTCATGGAAGAATGGCATAAGTGGAGTTACGTCAAACATGTTTATTTGTGGGTTATATTTTTCTGTATCTAATGGAGCAATAAACGTTTTCGATGTAACTCCACTTATGCCATTCTTCCATGAGGGGCGCGACATCAAGCTGAAGACCTGGGCCAGACGTGGGACTTACGCAAGTCGTTATAGAACCAAGCTCCATGTAACACGGTGCTTATTTCTGTTATAAATGATCTCAGTACAGAGTACTAAAAAACAGAGTAACCTATCACATAGTCGAAAATTTTTTCGTCTGAAATAACGTTTGTTGGAATTTTCATTACACCGAATTATAACCGGTGTTATTAGGATTTCTTTT
>NW_020653743.1:4987439-5078529 GCF_003589595.1 Hyposmocoma kahamanoa | reverse complement strand
TTCAAATTGAAATGGGACCACTACTGAGGTGCCCTCTTTCCAACAAAAGAAGAATCGTCAAAATCGGTTCACAAATTCGCGTTATCGCTTAAAAAAATACATTGAATTGAAAACGTCCTCCTTTTTTGAAGTCGGTTAAAAAGAATAAAAGTGATAATCAGGGTTTATTTAATCGAACAACATGCTAAGACACTTTTGCATTGATATTCAAAGTCAAACGATCATTAATTCATGAATAAACAAATTACACTTGAAATCATCATATTGATACATTCTGCTCATTCGTAAGGCAGATTCCCAAAAGAGGAATGCGTAAGAAAGTCTAAGGGATGTTCTTTGTAAATAAACATTTGTACATATTTATCATTAGTAGTAGTGGAGTAATATCACGTAAAAATAACACAAATATACATCGCTCCACTTATGCCATTCTTCAATGAGGATCATGGTAGTACAACATCGCTATATTCACAAAATCTCAAAATTCAATCGTAGGAGGAGCTTGCGATTTGTTCATTCTCCTATGCGTCTTGCTTACTCTTATTAAAAGAATGTTAAAACCGAATAGAATCTCTATATTGTAAACCGACTAATCAGCGAATGATTGATAATTTTAAAGTAAAAATTTTGGTTCGTTTTGTCATTTTGATATGATAAATACTTACCTATTGCCTATCTAGAGACAGAGATAATATATAACCCATCGAGTATACAACCAGAAATAGAGACGAAATGTCATTTAATTTGTTTGAAAACTATTCTGCCATATCATTACTGTGACAACTGCGCTCCGATTGGCTAGTGTTTTTTATAAACAATTGAGGGGTGTCGTCAATGGGTGTCGTCAACTGTTTCACTTCAAATCGACCAGTTAACTTGAGCTTTGCTATAATGTATGAAAATGGCAAAATTACATATTTTATATTTAATTACCGATGAAATGTCATTCCGTTTGTTTTGTAATTAGATGTTTTGCTGTTTTTCTCACACAAGAACAGCACGGCATTGATAGAGATATTATGTTTATTACAATAAATACAGAATATTTTTTGGAATATACAGAGATGTACGCACAGGTCAGTAGTTGGCCTGTCTACATTTCAGTGCAAACGGGAGTTGATATTTATAAGAGCTGTTTCGCTAATGTGTTACCAGGAATGAATGCATTTGATATGAATTTGAATATGAATGAATTTTCAAAAATTAACATTTCAAATGAACCTGACACAAAAACGGCTATTTATTTCATAAGCGTAACCAACGTTCAGTCGATAGTCGATAGAATATGCATCGACTGATTAAATATCAATGTATCTATTTATGTATTTAATCGATTCATCATATGTATTTAATCGATTCATCAAATACTTAAATGGATACAAATAATGATACTAATTCCTATCATCCCAGGTTTAGTGTGATAATGATAAATTGAACATGACAAATAGTCGCCGATTCTAAATTATCTAATCTTATTTATGTATATACTAAATATCGAATTCTTTTGGATCTAAATCGTGTATATTTGTTTTTTTTTTCGAACAAAGCATTATGAAAAAATATTTCTATCAATAATATGTTCAATACAGTATCCTGACAAAAACCATACAATTGAAAAAAAATGTCAATTAATCACAAAATATTTTACAAACATAATCTAAATTAGCGGTTCTCAGTATTCCCGGGTCGAAGGAATTGTTTTCTGAGTGTTCGATCTTTGTATTAATAAATATAATAAACTAGTGGAGTGATTTCACAAAAAATAATTGAACATCAATTCAATAAAAATTTAAAGAACAAAATTAATTAAATTTTTTCTACAGTATTTACGATGAATTTAAATACAACAATAAAATAAATGGATTTGGTAGTAAATCTTGGGCACGGCGGGGAACACTTAACGAGTTGTCTTCTGCGACATCACTAATGTCAATGACAAGTATCAATCTTGAAATTGCAAGCGTTTCACACTCGAATATAGTTTGATTTACATCCGTTTTCTCCATTAAAGCAATATGTACAATTATCGTCACTGACACTTTATCTAAAAATAAATTGTGCTATCAGAACATGAAAGCATTGTCTGTCTAACCTTTGCGAAAATCTTATTAAATATTGCTGTGGCCTTATTGTAAATAGTTTTGGTTGCCATGAAATGAAAAAAATGAGATTAAAAACATTATCTTTTTTTATAATACCAAGTGACTGAGAAGAACAAGTCGTGCACCGGGTAGTAAGCGACACGCCTGTCATGGACAGGCGTGTCAAATCACAAATGGGTGAAATCACAAAGAACTGAGGGGCACTGCAACTGCGCCCGACACCCTGTAACATAAGTTGACAAGTCCCACATGCCTGTAATTTCGCCAGCACCCCCACCCTTCAAATCCGGAACGCAGTAATGCTCACATTACTGCGTTCCGGACAGTAACACATTCACCTTATAAACACTCCCTCACTCAGTCTCACACTTTTCATATTGTGAGTTTACTTAGTGTTAAACCTTTAGAGGGTTCTTTTAAATAATAAGTTTAGTTCACTAGTTCCTTTATTATTATAAATCAGGATTATTCCACTAACTTTTATATATTTTATCCTTTGTCACAACCTCTGTGCTACAACCAAATTGCTCAACTGCAGAGTGGAAGCCTGGTGACCCGTAATTCAGGTTTTTCTATACCTATCTCGGGCACCAGTCTCTCACAAAACAGTCTGACCAATTTTTAGTTTTGTATTTTAACCTTAAGTTCCTTACTCTTAAGCCTGTTTTGTGATTGAGAAATAAATAAAACTTCATTCATTCATTCATTCATTACTGCTTGGCGGCAAAAATAGGCAAGGTGGCAGTACTTCTCTGGACGAGATCTTTCACAAGCAGCTCTACTACTACTTTGTTTCCATAGTTTTATTTAATCTATCGTATGTTGAAACTAGAGATGAAACGGATGGTGATTGGGCCGGATACCGGGTATCCGGCGGGCATCTGGGCCGGATATCCGGCCGCCGGATATTTCACCCACTACCGTAAACATGTCGCACCGATTTATTGATTAGTGAATGATTGTACTTTCACATTGACGATTTGATTTGTTCTGATCACTTGGTTTTTATAAAAACGACCAATTTATTCGATAATACGAACAAATACATAACAGAAAAATGTTAACAATGAAAATGTGGCAATATTTTAATATTAGTGCTGTTTGTTTGTTGTGCCGAATGCACATTTCTCGAGGAAGGAACAAAGCAATCACATAATTCTTTGGTTAAATTATATTAGTATTAAAATTTTTAGTTGTTATAAGTACAAGCCTAGCACATAGGTTCCTAAACGTTTTGACTCACAGCCCATTTAGGCAAGATAAAAAAATTTCAACGCCCGCCACCTCAAAAATATATGGAAAACTAGTATGTATTTTTTATATTAACTTAACACAAAAAATCAGAAGGAAAAGTAGGTAGTGAAGTTTACATACATAATTCAGGTTTTTTTTCATATGCGGTAATACCCCCTAGACAACGTGAACGCCCCTAATTTTTTTCCTAGGCTCCTACCGTTTTAGGACTCTTCAGCGCCACCTGGGTGTAGGGACCACATTGGGAAACTATGGCCTAGCACTTGATACGCCCGTTACGAAATCATATTGAAACAAAATTAATTTGCTTATGATCCAATTAATTCTGAGCCTTGATACCAGATTTGCCAAAAAAAATATTTTAATCTACTTACACGTTTCATTATTACAGGTACACATTATATTTGACAATAGTTCAAAGCGATTGTGATCGCGATCCTTTAATTTGTTCGTCTGACAATAACAAGGACTTAAATTTTAACAAAGTGTAAGAGTTTACAGTGAATAACTATCCTCTGAAGCTGGTCTCGTTCATGAAAATAAATAAAACCAACTTTTACCACATAATGCAGAAAAACTGGTCCTCATCCACAATTCGCCTTTATTGAAATTTGAAGACTAAATTTACAAGTAACGTTATTTAACTTCATAGTTCTTACAGTTACAATTAATAAACAGGTTGTCTACGATCCTGTAGTTGCTATATATCCTATTACTATAATTTTTTATCAATAATTCAATTTATTTGGCGTAGTGATTACGAAATTTTCGAATATCCGGTATCCGGCCCGATATTGTTCTACCAGACATCCGTTTCATCTCTAGTTTTAGCGCATTCCAAAAAAACTCTTGAAAGAGTAAATAATGTTCTTGGTAAATAAAATAATAATAATAATAATAACTAACATAATAACTTACGTGTTTATAGTTTAGAATAGGGTGGATAAATGCATTACAATTGTGGAATTAACTGGCTGATAACTTTACGTTTGAAGAGCCCGAAAGGTTAGACAAATACCTATACTCGATTTAGATATAAAATGTTTGTAACTTTTTCATTGAAAAGAAAACTGACCTCAAAAGTTCGCTTATCGGTTTTTATCAATTTCCATATGATCCCCTCATCACATTCTGACTTCTCGGGAACAATGGGCCTGTTACGGACTCCTTTGTATATTTTACACTTTTTTTCTGGTTGTCATGGGGGCGGTGATTTGTTGATTACATGTATTGTATCAAGTGAAAAGTCGACTCTTATTTGGGGATTTTTTTTTTAAATTTATGCTTACCGAAACGAACCCGGAACAGCATCGTTAGCATCGGGGACTACGTCGAGAATATATCCTTTCAAACTAAATTAAAACAGAATTTTCAAAATCAGTCCACAATTGACGTAGAAATCGGTAATACACTGACATGCCTATAAAATTTGAGGATTTTCCTCGATTTTCATGGATCCCCACATTAGGTTCTGACTTGCTGACAATAGGACCACCACGAGAGTGCACCCTTTCAAACAAAAAAGAATTTTCAAAATCGGTCCACAATTGACCAAGAAATTGGAAAACATACATGACACATACATACAGAAGTACTACGTATTATAACCTCCTCCTTTTTTTAAGTCAATTAAAAACTCTTGAAAAGGTTAATTATGTTCTTAGTAAATGAAAAATTAGACTTTAATTAAAATTAATAACTTATGTGTTTATAGTTCAGAATAGGGTGGATTTGTGTGTGATGTGCATTAAAATTGTGGACATAACTGATTGATAACTTATATTAGATGGGACCTGTAAAGAGCCCTAAACGTTGGTTTGTTTGAAAAAACAAATACACGCGAATGCGAAAAAATGTGTCATTTTCCAAATTTGAAACATTGATTTCTTAAGCTTTATGAAACAATACCAAAGGATTTCTTTTTAAATCATTATTATCGCAAGTTGATACATTCAAAGAGCACAACTTTACATAGAAAAAAATGGTCTTATATAATACTCTTAGTATACAACATATTCGACAAAATTAATTGTAATGAGATAGCACGTCAATAATCAAAATTCTGTTTGAAGAATACCCACAGTGTCATTAGCTTATTTGATATGAAAAGATTATCAAATAATTTTTTAATAACAAGTCATGAATATTATCATGAACATCATGAGCATGATAAATGATAATTCATGTAAGATATTATTTAAGTGTTGTAACTCCATCGATGCAATCGATGATTCAGCCAACGTCAAGGTTAAAGAAGACGCATTTATTACGCTGAATTTAAATGTAACTAAAAGGATTGAATCATATTCCGTAAAAATTAGTTTGATTACACACTGACACAATCAGTGAAATCGAGTATCGATGTAAAAATCGATTGAACTGTGACATATTTTAATCATTGTTATTATATCATGGTAATAACTGAAATCAACATGTATTCAAGAGTGAAGAATAATAGTGAATAACTAAAATCAACTCTATAATTAATTAATAGGGTCCGCCCTAAGATTATCGTGAATAGTCGTGGCACCAATATTTGTTAATCTGTAACTACATTTCATGACTCTATGAAGAGCGCAATCGAAAATACCTAAATAATAGTATAGTAAAGTCTGTCTTTTTTGAAGACGGAATAAAATGACATTTAAAAAAAAATGAGTTTTGATAAATTTTAAATAGTTGTGTAGTTGTTGTCGATAGTTTCGTCGATAGATTATGAAAGAAGATAAAATTTTGCCAAAAATTAATGAATTGTGAATATTACGAAGTTCTATTGATTACTAATTGTGTTATTGCCTTGTCTATTCTTACTATGACAGTTGATCTACTAGTATCGAGGTCAATTTTTATCAATTTACATTTTATCTATGTAATATAACTGAATTTGATTATCTATATTCAATTCAAATGAAAAAGTTTAAGGTATGTCTCCTCCTTGTATTTTTCTTAAACATAGTTCTAAATGTATGTATGAACTTACAAAAATTGACAATTCATATGAACTTCTGCTCAGTAATTGGATGAATAATGGATCGACGGTGATTCAAATGAAACAAGTTCGGCTATTTATTCCATAAACTTGACTAATATTCAGTCTATAGTCGATAGAATATTTATTGACTGCAATCACTAGCTGCTCGTAAGCGGGTAACAATTTTGCGCAATAAACTGTCATTTTACTCCTTCTTCATAAAAGGCTGTAGTACCTACACATTGAATAAAAATTCGCCAAAAACACACAATTTCAACGACGGCTGATAAGCTCATTTGGAAGAGCAATAGCCCTTTTAGGCATACAGACACTGATTCGAATATAGTCATATCGAAGGGTTTTTTCCTTGTGTTGGTTCGGTTTTTATATCAATAATATTTACAATCTAGAGGTGTATTTTCACAAAGCTATATGCATAACAAGGTGGTACCAACAGTATGATATTCATTACAAATAAATACCATCATGAGTAATTTACAAAAAAATCAAATTGATCGACTTTGTATCTTTGAAGTTATGGAACACCATCACAAACTTTTTTCCATCAGACGTAACATTATTTAATGTCTTACTTTAATTGACTCGAAAAATAATTTATCAATTATTTGCAGATTTCGACACTCGTATGTTAATTAGTGGTAACGTAAACATGTAAAATAATTATTGTTTTGTTGTTTTAAAATAATACTATGAATATTACTCTGTTAGAAAAATACGTTGTCAAAATTATGTCGAATTGTCATTCTAATCAAGCTAAATTTTACGGCGTATATTAATAGAAATTATCGTTTATGTCACATGCCACACAGTACAAGGATTCAGAACTCTTCTGTATTTTAACCAAATCGTCGAATAGCACAGGGCACTTTCCGAGCTATTTAGAACATTCAAAGTTAAATGTTCGATTCGGATTTGGATTGAGAAATAGATTATAAGAAAAATTAAAATCCTTTTATATACATTTTTAAGACTTTAATGCCTAAAATATAGAAATGCATTAGTCTTGCATTAAAATAAATTTATAAAATTGAACAAAATCTACACTATATATAAAATAATAAGAGATTCTTTGTACCTAAACAAGAGGACGTTCGGTAACTTTCATTCGATAACTATGTTCTGAATAAAGTTTGTAGCCTTTGCCGGTCGAGAAGCTCGAGTAATCGTACGGGTGCACTGTGATTCCCCCATAGGCCATAAATCAAAAAAAATCATTGGCTTATCCCGGTTAGATCAACTCACTAAGTTAGTAACTAGTTAACAAGCTTCCAAAAACTATAAATATCAATGTAATTAGGTCACGTTATCATTCACTTTTGTGCATCGGAAGTGAGCGCATCGCGAGACTAATTATCACCACGTGTGAGTCATCGAAACTTAATCACTTTGTTTTTGAGTGTCACTATTCCAAATCAAGTGTTTACGTGTTGTGAAAGCATGGAGATCCAAGAGCATGGTATGTACTTTTATTATCAATTTTTTTTAATTTTTTTTTATGCATATTTTTTTTATATAATTTTTTTTATTGAAGGCAGTTTTTTGGTGAAAATTTTTGGCATAACTTAATTTCCTTTAGACCTACAACTTTTGGCTGCGCTGAGCTGCACCTGAGGTATATGGTTTTTGAATAAGGAGTATGTCCTTATTAAGAGCTATAAGTTTCATTTGCATCTTGCTGCCTCTTCTTGGCTTAAAGGGGTGTCAAAGTATGCATGTCCATAGTATTGAATTTTTAATTTTTTTTTAAGTTCAGCTTTCATATTGTTTTAGGTACATTTTTCAAATGTTCTGTATCGAGGATGACAATTTTTGATATTTGGCACTCTAAAGTGGGTAATCCAAATGAAAAAATGCAACACGTCCTGAGCACTTTGACCGAAACATCATCCCTTTCTGACGACATCGAAAATATTGATTTAGAGACTTTAAGCCTTAAAATTAAGAATATTTGTAAACGAATTTCCCACTACTGGGCAAAGTCGAATCGTACTAGATCTAAATTCTTAGAAAAATATTCAGATTGGCTGCATGTCGTTGAAAATATTGATGTACAGCGAACTGAGTTACGTGTATCTCAGAGCTTTGACGAAGTTAAACCATCAACTTCTTCATCGCATGGCCGTCCGAGAATTAACTTTGACGACACCAGTAAACGTACAAAAAGGAGAAGATTGGCTAGTTTGTCTAACCAAGACCCTTCTCTTGTACAGTCATTGCTCAATGCGTCCGATAGCTTGTCTTGTCCTGAAATCGATTCTAGCGAAGTTTTATCGCTCATTGTTGAAGCTCAGTTAACTCGACATCAATATATATTAGTAAAGAAATTTATAGACAATAAGTTTTCAAAAACCATTTTCCCATCTTACCAAAGTGTCGTGGAATCTAAAAAACACTGTTTATATTCTGAATGCCCTGTACTGCCATCGAAACCCCATTTCCCTATCAAAGATATCTTATCTAGAGACTCATTAGGTACACTAACCAAAACATCTTTTTGAGACTTGAGAATCCGATTGGCAGTATGATCTAATAAACTTTGAAGTTCGACTTCGGCGGATGATTCTGTAACAGTAATATCTGAAGGATAACAGTGTTTTTTAGATTCCACTCTTGAAGACAGTAGCCTGTTTGTTACTTCGTATGTGCCACTTCAGCTTGTTTTGACAACAGATAACAAAGAAAATTCAGTAGTTTTGTGGAAAAATCCTCGTCCTTCATCAACTCGATACTGTCGTCCTATACGCCTCCGATATTTGAAGGAATCGACTGCAGTGTCAGTTGAGGAAGAAGCTCATTTTAAAGATAAAATAAGGAACTTGCAGCCTACTGTTTTCAAGGAAGAAGATCGCGAATATCGCATTACTCATTGTTTGCAACTTACTATGGTAGATGGTAAAGTGTGTAATGCACTTAGTGGTGTTTCTTCATCAAAATGTTTTATTTGTAACGCCTTGCCCAGTGAAATGAACAAAATTGACGAATGTTTAAATAAGGAAGTCGATGAGAGTAAATATGAATTTGGTTTATCACCTCTTCACGCGTTAATACGTTTTTTTGAATATTTTGTTCATGTCGCGTACAAGTTAGATGTTAGGAAATGGCAAGCTAGGTCCGCTAATGACAAAATGCTTGTTGCTGCAAAAAAATCATATGTTCAGACTCAATTTAGAGAAAGATTAGGGCTTATAGTGGATAAGCCTAAAAGTGGCGGAAGCGGAACATCAAACGATGGTAATACAGCCAGGCGGTTTTTCTCGAATTCAGAAATTTCCGCTGAAATTACTGGGATCAAGAAGGATCTCCTAGATCGTTGCTGGATCATCCTTCAATGTTTAAATTCGGGATATAATATTGATAAGACGAACTTCGAAGAGTTCGCTTTAGAGACGGCTCGGCAGTTAATTGCCGAGTATCCGTGGTATAACATGCCTGCTTCCGTTCACAAAGTTCTAATTCATGGTGCTAATGTTATAGATTACGGTTTGTTGTCAATCGGAGAGTTGTCTGAAGAAGCAGCTGAAGCGACTAACAAATACATCAAGTCTTTTAGAAAAAATCATACGCGTAAAATGAGTCGCATTGTGACCAACACAGATTTAGTAAATAGGCTGCTTCTTCATTCAGATCCCTTCATAACAGGTCTACGAAAGTTACCTGTTAAAAAAAAAGGTGTACTGTCAAAAGCTGTATTAGACTTGTTATGTATTTTTATTGTTGAGATTTAATGTATTTTGGTATAATTTGTGTTTTGTTTGTATTTTGTAAAATGAACTTTTTTATGTATTTTTATTGTTTTAATTTATTCATTTGTGGTTATTGTTAATACAAATAATCATTATTTACACAGTTTTACCATTAAAAGTCGCAGTATAAAATGTTTTAGATACATCGTCTAAAAACAAAATTACTGCGAGACATTTTTACACCTAAATATTGTCAAATATTTTTTAAAATGTATAATTTTATTAATTTACGTTTACCTAATCATATTTTAACGTAATAAAATAAAAAAATAATAATAATTTCGGAGTTACGTATTTATGACCGCCTTAGTATGGAGCGTGAATCACCGTGGGGTGTGACGTCATTTCGGTTCGATTTATCGTGTATAATATCGTGTTAGTAATGTAACACCATTTTTTATACGTTTCTAAACTCAAAAATTTCATTATGCGTGTGGCGCACTATAAGTTTCCGGAATGTATAAGAAAACATACTATAAATGGTCAGAAATGAATTTATTGTTTCTCAAAATATTCCAACCAATTTTGAAAACATTTATGCCACTCCTCCGTGACAATCTCTGAAACATATTTTCCAAGCTCTTCGACAACCTCTTCAGGTGAAGAAAATCGTTGACCGCGTAACTTAATCTATATTTTTGAAAATAAACGTCACAGGGTGCCAGGTCAAGTTTGTACGCGGGATGGCTCATAAGATCAACGTTGTTCACCTTCAAAAATTCATTTATCAGTCTGGCCGTGTGAGAACTGGCATTATCGTGGTGCAAGATTATACGGCGTTTACGGTTATTTTTACGGAGTTTGTCAGTAACTTTCGACAAACAAATGGTCGTGTACCAATCACTATTCACGGTACAACGATTCTCCAAAGCAACATTAGCCACGTGTCCAGTTTTATTAAAAAAAGAAGCAATCATCCGCTTATAGGCA
Organism: Hyposmocoma kahamanoa; assembly: GCF_003589595.1. Taxonomy (NCBI): domain Eukaryota; kingdom Metazoa; phylum Arthropoda; class Insecta; order Lepidoptera; family Cosmopterigidae; genus Hyposmocoma; species Hyposmocoma kahamanoa. The sequence goes on along the minus strand of NW_020653743.1, from coordinate 5,067,508 downwards.
CTTTGCACGCGCGCCACTTTAATTGGTTTCGGCTCATCTCGAAAGACATATACGCTCGGTTGCTGCTTTGTTTTGGGATCGTAACTGTGAATCCATGTTTCATCACCTGTTACTATGTCCACACCAAATTTGACGCCCCTTCGTTAAATCTGGTAAGCATGGCACTGCATCAAGTGACGCGATCCGTTTTTTGAGCCTCAGTAAAATTGTGTGGGATCCACCGAGAGCACAGCCAAAATTCACACCCAAATGTTTGTGTAGTATTGATTGTATTTGACTCATGCCTATGCCAAAAGATGTGGTTTGATCATATGGCGCACAGCATCGATGTTTTTGTTGTTCACAGCAATGGACGGGCGACCATCACGAAATTCGTTACGGAGATTCACACGACCGCGTTTGAATTCTGCACACCAGCTACGAATAGTCGTCTTGCATGGTGCTTCATCGCCAAAAGCAGTTTGAAGCCGAGGGAGGCTTCGCTGAGCTGTTAAATTACACTTAAAGTCGTAGAAAATCATACTATGAAAATTTTCACGAGTTAAATCCATGGTGATGTAGACAACCAATTTCTAAAATGAGGCCACAATATAAAAACAAGTGACAGTCAGATAAAACAAACTGTATTCTTTAGCCAAAAGAGTTCCATTTTCAAATGTTAATTACTTTTTCATATTGTTTATGTAAGGCTCATCTCACACTGACGCAGAGTCGAAGCGTCGTCGGTCGCGTCGCGTCCTGTTTTTCAACTACAACGGTTGGCAAGGCGCGACGACGTTCTTATTAGTGCGCCTGAATAACAATACGGTCGGCGTTTGACGCCTCACTGCGCTCAAGTAACGCGCGACGACGCGCGAAGCCGCTCGACTGCAACCAAGCGTCGACGCTTGACTCCATATTTGCATAACACAAATTTGTACCTTAATTATGGGAAAATAGAGATGAATATGCTATAGGCGAAAATCATCACAGGTCGCGACGCTTCGACTCTGCGCCAGTGTGAGTTGAGCCTAAGAACCCTGACTATGCAACAATTGCATAAAATACTATTTTGTTGAATACATAAGAAGACTCACAGGACCAAAAGGTCGACTGTATGTACATGTACTCCGTTCAACTATTTATTTAACTTTTGACATATGCATGCTTCTGAAGTTTCGTAATTATTGACACACAACCATAGACAAAAAAATGCAATGTTTCCTAGATTCGTTTATTTTTTTAATCTTAGTGAAGCGACGTGTTCCTTAGCTCTTTTATCGAGCCAACAGATTACGTAAAAAAAATTATTCAAGCTGATAAATTTATGTACCTGTGTAATAAAATTATAATGAAATGTAATAAATTATAAATAATTATAATACATTTTTATTGATTATTATAATGAATCGTTGAATTCTTCTACTTCAGAACGGGAACCATCAGTTGAATCCTCATTAACATTAATTATTAAATCTTGAGTACCTACACAAATTGTCAAACGCAACACCACGATCCCAATCAGACAATATCTTTTTCTTTGAACTCGCTCACATTCACGATTTAAACTTTTTCATAAATAAAATCATTTGTTATTAAAAAATCGAATCGGAAACGTATTAGGATATCACTAATTGGTGAGAATTTGAGCTGTCAAAAGTATTTTTTTTAATAATAACGCACACGCCTAACTTAGCCCCGCACTAGAGAAACCCTAAGTTGCGGGTGCCATGGACACACACATAGACAACTACAAATTACACCCAAACTCACGAGAGAAATAAATGTAGGCCATACAACTATTTCTCCCGGCCCGGGAATCGAACCTGGGACCTCTGCGTGGCAGTCCGACATGGTAACCACGGAGCCACCGAGGCAACTAAATAAATGTTGAACGGAGTATAAGTATTAAAAAGGATTTCCCTTAAGAACTACATTATGCTATATTGCTCTATTCGCATGCTATACGAGTCTTGAAACACAAAGCATTCGTATGCCGAATACGTTTAAAATTGATGACTACGCATTCTTACGTCAATATAAAGTTACAGGAAAGTCCCGAAAACTAATCACAAAAACCAAACATGACCACAATACGTGTATATCAATACTTCATCTTAAAAAATGACGAAAAAAGTATATTAATTTGTAACAACTATAACTTCAACACGTCATTAGTTCCATCGCGCCACCGTTAGACGGCGTAAGACTCAATTTTACGGGAATTTAACATTCAGACAGACTGTCCACCTTATTTCTACGTGGATACCTGATTTCTTTGGTCACATTGCCAGGAAAGAAGAGCGCAATCTCGAACAACTAACGGTCAACAGACGGATCGACGGTAAACGTTCGAAGGGTCGCTGTCCCACAAGATGGTCCGACCAAGTTTGTGCGGCTCTCGACATGGGTCTTCATGATGCGCTCCACTATGCCAAAAACCTTAAAATTATATTACTTATAATATTACTTATTTGACAGTAATTGTTTCGGACGGAAGTCGGACGGAGATCGAGAGTAGACCCCCAGTTCCGAATTCGAGAAATGACGGGTACGAAACGTCACAGGGATTATTTTATCTCGTGTATAGGCGAATTTAGTATTTTCTCGGATTCGAACATTCGACACAAGCAACATTCGTGGTGAGTCCGAATTATCTTTTGTATAGTGTCCGATGCGGAACGAATACGAATCGCTTAGTATGTACTAATCAACTTTTTAAAATTTATTTTTAACCGACTTAAAAAAGGAAGAGGTTCTCAATTCAACTGTATGTTACGTAATTACTCCGGCATTTGTGAACCGATTTTGTTGATTGTACTTCAGTTTTGGTCCCATTTAAATTTGAAGAAAATGTTCCACTTCTAAAGTTGAAAAACTAGGCAATGAAACCGGTTTCAATAATCGGTCGGTTTTTTTTATATTCATTCATTTTGTTACTCGGTGTCCTGACGGTTTACATTTTGGGCGCTGAATGAGAAGGTCCCGGATTCGATTCCCGCAAGGACCAATCAGAGGAAATGAACTTTTCTAAATTGTTTCTGGTCTGGGTGTTCTGGAAAGTACTCCAGAATTCTCTTGCTCAGGAACTGATAGTACAGAGAATTCCCTAGTTTGAGACCCAGGCAATTCCTGTGGTTGTCTGGCACATATTTGTATAATTATTCAATTATCAATCTTTAGTAATATAATTGTTGTATATTTTTTTACAATAAACAATGTCTACATGTCTATGTACTCACATAATTTGTGTGGCACTTATAGCCAGTACCTACTTACAGTTTTTATTAAGTTTTCCTCAATATGTAACGACACAACACTATTATGCGAATAATCTGCGGTGAATTTTAATCGTTCAGGAAATTGGTAACCACCATCAGACAATGACAAACTGTATGTTTTATGTCTTATTGTTATGCCTGGGTAAGTCCCTATGAATCAAACAGTTAGCGATTACTTTTGTATGGTACAAAATGTAAAAGCAGACATATGCTGAATGGTAGGGCTGGGCAAAATACATGTTGTGTCTTAATTGACATACAAATTACAAAATACTTACCGAGTTTTAAGGTTTTCGCGAATGTTACATATAGGAAATGAAACATTTTCCGGATTTAAATTCCGTTGGTGTGTTTGAAAAAACAAATATACGCGATTTAAATCCGGAAAAAATAGTGTCATTTCCTATACAAAATACTTTAGTGCTGCGCCGTCCGCGTAGAAGAATCGTCACGCAATAGTCAATATATTAAAAAAAAAGTATTTTATTGAAATGAATTTTGCAACGAAAATTTGAAATATCAATTACAAAATACATAACTGTCAGTAATTTTAAATACCAATTACAAAATACATTTTTACGGAGCAATTGAAATACAAAAACAAAACATGTATTTGTATTTTAAATACGTATTTCAATTACAAGTAATTCAAACACTGCCCAGCCCTGGCTGAATATAACAAACATCAAACAACTACAGCGGACAAAAAATATTTTTGAACTTAGAATAATAACGCATAGAATGATAGTCTCGTATCAAACGAACTGTCACAAAAGAGGCAAAAATCAAATTCATGTAGGCTAGTTTTAGTAGTAGGTTTATTTTCGGTTTTAGTGAATATTTATATAAAAATACAAGTTGAAACGCGTTACTTCCTTGTGGAATGTGATGTTAGTATCTATTTTATGTTTATCTGACGTATTTTTACACTCATTTCGTCAATTTTAGCTAAAATTCTTGAGCTGTTCGCGGTGCAATTTGACCTTGAGCACTGAAGGCCCGCCCGCTCGTGTAGGCCCATTGGGAGCGCTTCAATTTGCCTCACTTAGCGTGTGCGGGCTAGGTTTCTATGCGTTATTATTCTAAGTTTTTGAACTTGTCAGGGAGTCTACTCCCGACAATATCAGGTATGAATCTTGCGTCTCAATCGAGTATTACTTATTTCACAGTTATTCGGACGGATGTTGGACGGAGAAAGGGAGTAGCCCCCTGTTTTGATAAAATTGTAATAAATTCAAACTTTAAGAGTATCTTTATTTCATATGCAAACAAATTACACTTCAAATAATCGAATTGAATATCGAATTGAATACTCCCTCACTTATTGTTTCGTAAAAAAAACACAGACTTGTGTATTAAACTGGACCGCGTACTAAATTAAAGTAGCATCAAATCAGCAGCTTCAAAGTAGTAATGCTCTTTCTAATAATTCAGCCATATTGCTTTCAACTTTTTAATTTTTACGGAAAATGTGGCCGCTTATGGATGACCAAAACTAATAATATTATTTCATAATACAAATTAGTCTACTTATTTGATATGCTACTTCATAATAGAAGGTTTCATTGTTGAAATATTTTTTTTTTGTATTATTACAGTAAAAGCATATTACCTTTAAGCTTATTTCATTTAACCAAAATTTAAAAAATCAGCCCTTTTAATGAATAAGGAAGAAAAGAGTCACAGGATTCCTTATTCCAAACGACATATACGAGTAACTATAGCACGGATCTGTTAATGGTTCAAGGACTGATTGCAGATGGATACAAAATTAAAAAAAAAATAAAAAATTAATAGACTAGAAGTTGGCAACTTGTTAGACAAGGACAGACCACTACCTCGTGCTATTTTACTTTTACTTAAAATAAACATAACATAACGCAATAAGGTGTAAATTTGTAATATTGGTATATTGAAGTGCGCGATCCAGTTTATGAAATATATAAATCCGTGTACAAAAACAAGACACTCCAGGTTTTACTCCAAACACGAAAAAATTGGCGGGTTTTTGTGATTACTGTTTTCACACGAATTAATTTTTACTTTAAAAGTGTTATTACGATCTGTGTTTTTTAATTATTAGTTTTTTAATTTTTTTTAAGCTGATCGCTCCATAGCCAACGCTTAATAAATAAATTTAATAATAATAAGGCTTTACTCTTTGTTAATAATAGATTTGAGTGGAACGAAACGACCGACAAAGCCGAAAACCGTGAAGAGCCTTAGTCCTATACATCTACTTAATTGCACTGAAAGCGTAGAATATTATATGTAGGTACCTATGGATTTTTAGTGTCGAAATAGAACAACTTTTGTTGTATTGTTGTTATAATTTGACTCTGTTAATGTAACCTTTGATTCAACTTTCCTTTTTTTAATCACATTCGTCGCGTACTTCTTGTGATTTCTAGAGGGCGCTGTTTTCATCATAATCCATTTATTTAGGAAAAGTTATAATAGAAATTGACATGTGTACAAAATACTTAGTTTTATGAAACTATGTATTTTGTATGATATGATATGATATGATATGATTTTGTATAGACTATGGTCCAAATTGCAATATAAAATTGTCAAATACTATGTACGTAAGTATTACGTACTGATGTCTAATTAGATGTAAGTCGAATAAAAAGTACTTTAAAAAACTAACGTGTTAGTTTATTTAGTTCGCACGCACACCGCTAGATGGCGTTAGTTGTGCTCCATAAATCTATCGTTTTGTTCACTTCAATATTACGAACCCATATATTTTGAATAATATTTTGTATCAATGCTTTATATTACCAGCATAAGTATCTGGCACTGAACGGCACTCGTGCTTTGGAGACTTTTCGGTCCAAATACCGCTGCCCTGTAACTTCGATACTAAACACGCTCTCAAATAAGACTGTGGTGCGACTTGTGTTGAGTCTACTCTATCTATTTTTAACCGACTTGAAAAAAGGAAAGGTTCTCAATTCAACTGAGTTTTCTTTGCGTATTTTACGCAATCACTCCGACATTTTGTGAACTGATTTCATCGTTTATTTTTTTTAAAGGAAAGAGGTACTCCACCGTAGTCAAATCAAATCAAATCAAATCATTTATTTCTTTGTGATACACAGGTTATAAAGTTGTTACAAGAATGAATTTTGAATCACTGTGATCCGCCTTATGGCATACAAAGTTTTCTTAATTTTAGTAATTCTCATGCAATAATTTGTAATAATATTATAATCATGCAGTCCAATTAATGCAACCTATTACTAATGAAACATAATAACAATAGTAAAATAATCAATAACAAATTTAATAATATGAAATGTAAATTTTATAAGAAATCTTCAATATTATAGAATGTCCAATCATTTAGGTAATTAAATAATAATTTCTTAAATTCTGCACAATCGTTGCAATTCCTAATTTCAAGTGGAAGTTTGTTATAAACCTTCGTAGCCATTACTATTACACTCTTTTGAAGTAGAGCAGTTTTACATGATCTACTTTTCAGTTGATGAGAATGGCGGGCTCGTGTGACGAATTCAAATAAATGAAGATGACGCTTTACGAAAAGTGAAATTTCAAATATATATAAGCATGGTAAAGTCAGTATTTTCAAATTTTTAAAATGTGGTTGACAGCTATCTGTTTTTTTCAAGCCGCATATAGCCCGAATACATCTCTTTTGGGCTTTGAATATGCGTTCAATGTGTGGTGCATTTCCCCAAAAAATGATTCCATACCTAAGGTTGGATGCTACATAACCATGGTAGGCGGTCACTAGAGCGTCTAAATTTACTATTTTCGATAGCCTAAACAATGCATAAGAAAACTTTAGTATCTTACCACATACATATTCTAGGTGTGTTTGCCATTTTAGATTATTATCTATATATAAACCTAAGAACTTTACTGTCATTGTTTCACCGACCTCCTTGCTTTCATAGACCACTCTAGTTTGCATAGGTTTATTGTGTCTTTGTTTAAAGTTTAAAGTAGTAGTCGCCCTATTCAAATTTCGAGAAGATTTTCCACTTTTAAGGGAGAATACAGTTTTTTTTTAATTTCACCCCCTTTCAGTCGATCGACTTCAATAAAACTTGGCACATAGATAACGTGACCATACGTCCCGCTTTTAGGTTTCGTGTTGCGCTGTCCCAAAATACTTAAAAGTGTCCCGCTTTCACAAAACAGAATACACGTAACACGTAACGTTATTAGTAACAGCAGAGCTCCTTGTGAAAGAGTTCGTCCAGGGAAGTACTGCCGCCTTACTTATTTCTCCCGCCAAGCAGTAATGTGAGAATTGCTGTGTTCCGGTTTTGAAGGGTAAGAGTGCTGGGGAAATTACAGGCACATGGAGCTTGTCAACTTATGTCTCAAGATGACGGGCAGTGGTAGTGCCCCTCAGATTTTTGCAATTTAAAGCTCTGAATGGCCCTGTAACTGTTATGGACAGGCGTGTAGCTTACCATCAGGTGCACGATCGTTCGTTCCGTCACTTGATGTTATATAAAAAAATAACAATAAATTTTAAAAAATGGCGCGAAACCGAAAAATATATAAAGCCAGCCAACCAGACATCGAGCACCAGATACCAGATTAGCAATAACCAAGATATAACCAAGGAAAAAAATTTACTCGATTTCTGGACAGAGATGAGCCACTGTCACAGTTTTTTGTAAAATAAATACCTAGTGTTTTTAATAATAACAGATATATCGTTTGATAACAGGGTCGTAAATACGTAGTATCTATCTATAAATACATTATATGTCATTGTCAATTTAAAAAGATAGGATATTACCTATCTTTTCAAATTGATGATGTCCATCCTTTGTGTATCTTTCAATCTCAATATCCTAATTAGTGTTTTCAAGATTATTTACGTAGTTATTCATTATTATTTATCATATTATTCATAGAATCAATGTACAGCGTATATATTTTATTTGGGCAAGATGTTTTGCGACCATGCCCGGCAGTGGACTATAATATAATTAAAGCTGCACCTTACTTGCTTGAGTTTGTACCTTGTTCCAGGTACAAAATTATCTATCCGACATAGCACTGAAGCGGCCAATAAAATTAGTTTCACTTTGACCACAGACCGTTACACCTTGACTTTGACTTTGAAAATAAGAATATTTTCCAGTTCGGTGACATACAACGCATTTAAAATAAGCGTTCAAAATGGTCAAAAATAAACCTGTTAATGTTACGTGCAAAGGGTATAGTAATTTCAACTGCCACAGCAAGCGGTAGCGTGGCCGAGCGGTCTAAGGCGCTGGTTTAAGGCACCAGTCTCTTCGGAGGCGTGGGTTCGAATCCCACCGCTGCCATTCTTTCATTTTCATTTTTTTTGTTAAAATATATATTTTTTTCTTTTTATACCGCTATTTTTTTATGAACTTCAAATGAAAGTCTGATAGCTCCCATCATTTTGCACGTGAAACATTACTAAGTATAACTTTTTATATTGTTTTTTACTGTATATGCATTCTTTTAGTTTTAAATAATAATCGCGATAAAATTTTATTTATTATCTTATTTATTTATCATATATCTTATTTTCTTAGATAATCATATTTAATTATTAATCACCTATTAATTAAGTAGGCATATTAATGAAATATATCATATTAATGATACGCTGTGTCTCTACAGAGATACATTTAGATAAAAAGCAGATAAGTATTTAATAATGTCCACCTAACATAGCATGTTTGTACTTTGACCCACGTGGTCAGTAATTGGCATTCACTGTATGCCACAAAAAAATATTGATTTTCTACATTGCTAATGTGAAAAGCCAATTGCCGCAGTTAATAAACACCATTTAAGAAAAATTTCTAGAAAATAAAATTTTAACCAATACAAATGTGCGAATTAACATTTAAAACAAAAATGTTTTGTTTAAACTACACACAACATCCACTAAACACTTTAATACTTAATAGGCATTCCACTTCAAACAAAAAAAAACACTAATTTCTATGTATCTAAGTCACTATTTCGTAACATTTTCACTAGTTTCTCACTCACCATTACATGGTCGAGATTATTCGTCCGCACAGTACGATAACTGACGTCAGACTGACGTATCCAGAATTTGAGAGGGACCATTCGATTTTTCAAAACAGCTGAGCCCAACCTAAATTGAACCTTCAGTACTAAATAACACCGCAATCGATTATTCTTACTCAAAGACCTATGCAAACTGGACGTATAGAAATAAAGATCAGCTCTGAAAATTAAAACTGCCAAGTTCACTTTACATAATTAGTCCAAATAATGGAAGAAAACACTGCAAAATGGCGGGATGTACGGCGTCGGGAAATAAATGCAATTTACTTCAGAAGCGAACGCCATTTTCCGGCGTGACACGCGAGAATTGTTACAGCGCATGCGTCAAACTGAAGGGCAAGGGTAAAACATGAGTTAATAAGGGTGACAATACGAAACCGGTTTCCAGACCTCGAAACTTACCTAAGCAAAGAAACCACTTAAGGTTATATAAAAATATAATGAATCGCAAACCAAGTAAGCATTAGATACTTCGGTGCTTACATCTCAGATCGTAATTACATCTTGAGAAGCTAAAAATAACCAAAGTGAAAGTAAATTGTGTGCCAGAAGGTCATTACAATTGCAATGACAAGGGTAATTCTTGAATAATGGATGACGTAAATCTAAATCCTTAAAAGACCTCGCTTATCTAAGTAACTATGTAAAACTTATATAACCTAAGGGTATGTAGCAATTTAATCTTACTTTACGGGCATAAACATACACTATATACAAATTTGAACTATTGCCAGCATCACATAATCAATCTATTTATAAGTCGCCTTGTAGGGAAATTATTGGATGTTGCTTATGCAATACCTCCAATTTAAATTGTTCATACCAAACACTGACGCTTGAGTAATTTTAATTTTATTCTCCGCGTTCCGTTCATAAATAAACATATTAACTACCGTAATGTTTGCCTTAGCCTTTAAATTCATAATTATTATCTCGGATCATCTGATAACCACCTTAGAAAGTGCCACGTTTAAGTAGGTCACAACTTGGAGCAGCCCTAAAAACTCAAAAGAAGATTGGGCGCAGTGTTGACCCTTGAAGGACGTTTGGAAGCTGTTGACAAAGGAAAGGATAAAGGCTTCTCATAATAGCTGATTCACTTTGAGTCAGAAAGTGACGCCGAAACGGAGTCTAGAAAAGGAGATCGTGTATGTCAAACCAGCATAACTAACCTTAGATACTTTTTTTAAGAGAAGCAAAGACAAAATGTAACACATTGTTAGGGCGTCTACAAATTAGACGCTGCAGTCCCGCCGCGACTAATTTTCATACAATATAGTTTTTTTTATAATATCAAGAGACGGAACGAACATCATCATGCGCCTGATAACCCATTATAGGGATTGCAGTAGGTAGGTTAGATTTAAGAACCAATGTATATTTTTGTTTTGGAAAATAAATTAAAAAAAAAAAAAAAAGGCACTTCCCCTGGACCCGTCACCCTGAGACATAAGTTGCCAAGTCCCAAGTGGCTGTAACTTCACCCTTACCTTTCAAAACCGGAACACAGCAATGCTGACATTACATTTATGCTTGGCGGCAGAAACAGGTAAGGGCCACCTTACCTGTTTCTGTACTACCCTGGACGTACTCTTCCACAAGGAGCTCTACTGCTACCAAATAATACACGAATAGACGCGCCACTGCAACGCTTGCACTTCTACAAACATCTAATTTGAAGAGTTTGAGTATTTCTTATTTGGCATTAATTGTTTCGGTGAGTGTCAGACGGAGAACGAGAGCATTTGATGCCCAATAAATAAATTTTATTTTTTATCGCATTTATAAATCGACAACAGCCTATCAAATAAATTAATAAAGATATATATTTAACTGAATAACTACAAAAATTATCACCTGGTAAGTAGAGTACCTACAATTTATGTTGGTTTATTGCGTAACCTATCTTGATCTGCTAAATTTCAAGTTCTCTTAATTCTCTATAGAACCCCGCCATGCGTACATACGAGTGACTCATTTTTGCAGCAGAAAGTAAATTATGCAAATAGATTTTGTTATCAGTGCTATTATTTCATTATATATCTCAGATTTTGATCTAAGTGCATCTTTCTAAAAATTTAATTTCGTCTTTGACCCAGTTGTTTGACGATGTAAAGCCAACCGTCGTCGTTGCGTAAAACGAAAGAATCTTGAAGGTTTTGTTTTTGACAAGTGCTATTATAATTACTATCAGAGTACTTCGGCTACTCGCGACCAAAATAACGCACAAAAAATTCAACGTTATTTGTAGGAAAAAGCAATACTGCTACCGACATCTATGACCAATGCTACAAACAATACTACTACTATTACCATCACCTATTGCAATTCAGACATACTAACTCCATCTATGAACACCAAAGCTAACTACGATGTGACAGCGGCATCTCTTATGTATTTGTAGAAGCAATAGTAATGAAACAGTTTCTAGATGGCGGAGTTAATAATTTTGTAAATGGCAAACTTGATTTAATATTTTGATTAAAGCATTTGAATCCAAGGTTATGAAATAATTTTAAAAAATTGATCAGCTGTCACACTAACTTGTCAAACCTGCTGAATTCAAACGGCTGTTTACTTTTTGAATTTCTTTAAGAAAAAATTACTTTTCTGTAGTTTTTATTAACAATTGTGTAGCGACATAATGGAGAGGAAAAAGACTGCGACTAATCGAAACCGTAAGTAAGCTAAAATAACAAGAACTTATTGGGTTCTATTCACATTTTGGTAACTTTATTTTCCCTATTATTTTTCAGGGTTTCTAAAGCTATCCTTGAAGAAAAACCACATGAAGGTGACAACAGAAGCTAAAAAATTAAACCGCAGTTCCGATGTCATCATTTTAGACGAGTCTTTTGAGAAATTAAGAGCAGACTTTCCAAAACCTGTGGGTATCGATTATTTTATTTTTGTCTGTACATTTCATAAGAGGTTCAAAGTTCAAACAAATCTCTGTAGAACCTACTTGATATACAATATTTGAACTATATACGACCCGAAGTCGCGGGGTCGATTCTCAGTAAGACCAATTTCGGTAAACAACACTTCTAATTTTACCTGAGTCTTATGTTTAATGCCCCAAAGTTAATTTCATTGCTCACACTGCAGGGAATACTCTAGTTTTAGGCCAGATAGTTGGTGTGATTGAAATTTAATGATAAATTAAATGTTTTTGCATTTTGTGTACAATTTGTTGTTTCTACATTTCATACAATCTTTTTTCAAGTTTGTTTATTTGGTTACAAAAGCATTAAACTTAATTTTACTTTACACTCTAAACAGATTTGTTTGAATGATGCAACTCCTCTTATAGTAATATAAATATTAATATAATTAAAATTTTCCGTAATATGAAAATATATGAAGGTATAATGCAACTTACAAGAACAAAAATTCAATACCAGCAATTAACACTGCTTACTTAAAAACCTTGCAGTTTATTTCTTTAGATTACAAAAGACAAACATGCAATAACTTTTTAATTTTCTAAGATATGTATATTAATGATTTTTACTACAGTACTATTATTTCAAAATAAAATAGAAATAGCCTTTATTCGCTGATTACTTCTTAATTAATTCTAAGTTAAATCTAATGCTTACTTCTAACAGTAATCATTCTTAATTCTAACATCAGCATTGGTTCTGGTTCTAATCATTTTTGTTGTCATCTGACAGTACTATTATTTACTATTTATTAATATTTTCTTAATTTGGAATTTGATATAAATTATTTCAATAATTTGGCATCTTGGTATAATTTGGCATCAGAAAATTGACAAAATTTGCATGAGTATAGTGTTCATTTTAGCTAGTGTCGAAATGATACACGCTGTTGGCTCATAGCCACATTTCATATACGTTTTCTAAATATTGCAGTTAACCACCAGTCCCAAGATCTACTCTCCAATATTAATAAGTGACTCAAGTGAGTTCTCTCATGATGAACTACCTGAGATTGTACTGAATAAGGATTATAGCTTTACTAAGAATGACAAGGAACCCAGTAAGAAAGGCAATGTAAGTAAATTTAAATTAATTTTATTGAGAAATTACTCTTCCACTAGTTTGTTATAATCAATAGAAAGATTGAACACAAAAAAAATTTAGTTTGGCATACAGATGCAGTTTCAAGTCCTGTTAAATTGAAGGAATTTTTCTTTGTGTGCAATGTTTGTATTAATAATTATAAATTAAGATTTGCACTCAACATACTTCCGCACTAGGGACACACACATTAGACAACCACAAATTACACTCAAACTCACGGGAGAAATAAATGTAGGCCCTACAAATATTTCTCCCGACCCGGGATTCGAACTTGGGACCTTTGCATGGCAGTCCAGAATGGTAACCATTCGGACATGGAGGCAGTTGATATATTGAATATTTATTACATATACTATAATGATCAGTGCATTGAGAAAACTAATTGGACTATGTGAGTCATATGCAACATCCCATGGCTTGTTATATAATGTTAAAAAGTCGGAGTTTATGATCTTTGGAGCCGCCGGTAGGAAGAGTCCTATGTGTGCACTTCCTGTACTGCTTAATGGTTCTCCGTTAAAAAGGGTTAGCCACTTTAAATACTTGGGACACTATGTTACCGACGACCTCAAGGATGACCTGGATATACAGCGCGAACGGAGAGCACTCTCGGTGAGAGCAAACATGCTTGCCTGCAGGTTCGCCAGATGTACGGCAGCAGTTAAGAAAACATTGTTTCAAGCTTACTGCACACCAATGTACACTAGCGCTCTGTGGAAGAATTACACTCAGTGCTCTCGGAATGCTCTGTGCGTGCAATACAACAACGCCTTCAGGACGCTGTTGGGGCTGTCACGTTTCTGCAGTGCCTCAGCCATGTTCACTGACGCGCGCGTTGATAGTTTTATGGCTGTTGTACGTAAAAAGTCGGCGTCGCTACTAAAGAGAATACGTGACAGCCCCAATAGCGTCCTGAAGACAGTTGCTGACAGGAATGAGTGCCCAATTATGCGGCACTTAATACATAATCCCTGGTAAAATATAAGTACTAATATAGTTTTAAGTCTGTACCTACTAACATTTGATTGGATCTCAGTTGTCTCAATAAATAAATTTATTTTTTATTTTTTTATTATTAGTTGATATCATACCATACAATACATTGAGAATGTTATATTTGGCACTGGCTGACTCTATAATTAATTCTGGTATTTCGAACTATGGTCGTACATACAAAACATTCCTACAGAATATTTATAACCTTCAAATAAGATTGCTTAAGACCATTGTAGCTTCTAGAATTAGATATAAATTTAAAGATAATTATGACCAACTATTTCAGTACTGTAACATAATGTATGTCTTTGATAAAGTTAAATTAGCTATCATAACCAAAAATTGTGAAAAAATAAAGTTGTTAAAAATTTTAATTAGACCGAAATCATTACATACATTATCACATCTACCTATGTATGATATACCTAAATAAAACAATAATTGTGGTAAAAGAGTTTGGATGTGTGAACTTCCTGTGATATTAAATAGCTTACCAAAAAACTTTATAAATGAATAGGAATGAAACTATTTTTCCGCATTTAAATCGCGTATATTTGTTTTTTCAAACAAACCGACGTTTCGGTCCCTTTACAGGTCCCATGGTCACGGTTGACTGAATATATACTTTATAAATGAAATAACAGATAAAAAGCCTATACAAGTCAAAAACAAGTGAAAAAGATTTTGCATGAAAGATGCAATGTCAGAGGAGGCATACACAAACTGGTCATTAATTTAATTGTTGTAACTATATATTGACGCAACTCACTACAAAAGTATAAATAATATTTCATTTTAAGACTTGCATGTATTGTAACTTGTATTAATATTTGAAATAAACAGTTATTAAAAGAAATTTTAAATTTAAAAAATTTAAAATATTAGACTATTTCAATGCTTCAGGGTTGAAACGCCTTAATAATAAATAATAGATTATTTACATATGTACTTACTTAGTTCTTATTTACTTCTTATTAAAGTATTTGCTTATTTCCTTTGGCTCAACGATCTGAAGTGGGTCTTGGCCTTGAATATGAGTTGGTGCCAGTGCACCCTATCTTTTGTGATCTCCTCCCAGTTCTCCGAGCAGGGCACTAGCAGGGGATATAAACATACTTTGGAAAAAATGTTATACCTGTTTGATGTATTTACTGAATGTTTTGCTATTAGGCAAAAAATTGTTTTTTCACTTGTTAACTTTTTACTTTCACTTTTACGCCCTCTTTTCCACAGTAATTATTATTGTCTGTAAATTGGAAATAAAAATATTTTTCCCTATTTTAAGTCGCAGGACTTGATTTTCAAACAAACCAACGTTTCAGACTCCAGTGTCTCATGCTCACTGTTGACTATTAGTGATTTTAAATTCAAAAAAATTAGTTTCATTTCCAATATGTAGCAATCTTAAAACCTAAGATCTTGATGTATGACTACCAGAACAACAGAAACTGAATGGATTGCATTGCTCTGGTACTCATAGTACAGGGAATTTCCTAGTTTGAGAATAGGTAATCAGTGTAATTGTCTGGCATATTATTATTATATTGCCTATATTCTGTTGCCGAAATCCTACTAATCGAAGACTTGAGTTTTCACCAGAACTACAACTTATATAGCTGACAAAATTCTTCTTCTTTATTACAGACTTATTTACATATAAATTTCTACAAGTTATTCATTGCCCTTTCATATAGACCTCTTCCATAAGAAGTTCCTTGTACTATGACTAGAGCAACAATATTAATTCTGGGTCACTGCCCACAACACAAAAGTTGGTTTCCCAAATGTCGTAATGAGAATGGAAACCCAGGCTTCTTCCTCTAGCGCCCATAATCCTTGCTTTACCACCAAACTCGACTAGTGTTTAATAAAATGGAAATAATAGAATTATGATTATAACCACCAACAACCTAATCATAATTTCCAGGTATCATTCAACCACTCACAACAAGAAACTTCATTTGACGCAAAAGAATCCCAACCAAGCATAGGCGGATGGTCACCAGCACAAAGCATCATATGCGCTACACCAAGATACCAAACTGTACCATCCACACCTTCAGACGAAGCCAATGAATCCTTAGAACAATGTTCTTTGAAGAAAATCCAACAATCTCAGAAAAAACTTTTAGATGGGTTATACGGAGATGCCTGGAAATCGTCACTATTAAAAAGCATATCTGATAGATTTAACGACATAAATGGTATTACAAAGAAACTGGACTTTGACAATGATAGCGACACAGAATCTATGAACATACAAAATGACTTAAAAACAAATAAACATCTATATTTGACGAGTTCTGATATAAAACAAAAGACACAAGACCTAAATAATACAGAAAAGAAATCTAAAAAGAAATTATATACTGAAAAGGTACCCTATACACCAGACATACCAAAACCAAAGTTAAAAACAAACAGAACAGCAAATACAACTAGTAAAAAGAAAAAAGGCATGACCGTCACTGAACTGGTAGAAACTTTAAAGACTGACGTAGATAACTTGACGAAGAAAGTTAATAAAGTAACAATTTCTTCTCATATTGAACATGTTAAGAGACTTAGTTTTATGGCTTCTTTGGCAGGTGCGTATTTTTGATATGTAAAAATATTTATAGCTCTCTGACCACATTCCACATACTTACACTTACTATTTTTTTTATGATATTAGTATCATAACTTGTTCTTGTGTATTAATATCATTCTGTGACGGGACGAACAAGTCGTATGCCTGGTGGTAAGCGACACATCGGTCCATAGCAGTTGCAGTGCCACTCAGAGCTTTAAATTGCAAATATTTGGGTACTGCCACCGCGCCCGTCACCCTGAGACATAAGTTGGCAAGTCCCATGTACCTGTGATTTCACCAGCACCCTTATCCTTCAAAACTGGAACGCAGTACATCTCTGGACGAACTCTGTCACAAGGAACTCTACTGGTACAAATACATGTAGTTTACTGCTTCTATTTATTTTATTTTATTGATTTTTTTGTGAACGACGACGACGACTTGGTAACTGGACCCGTGGCTCGGATGGTTAAGGCAATGCTACGGTGCAGCATGGACGTGGGTTCGACAAAAAAAATATGTGTGTTCGATCTTTCACCATAACTAAAGTACATAATTATTTTATGTATTGATAAATTTGAAACAAGACAAGCCCAACCAGTGCATTCCATGAGAATTTATCAGCAAACTTCAAAATCTACAAATGTATAAATCCAAAATTCCAGACAACGTCCCACCCTGGCGTTGTCACATCGAAGCGATACAGTACCGGGACGACTTCAAGGCGTTGCGTGAGCAACTCACGCGCAGACTGTACGTGGAGTTCAACAAACATGTGTTCGACGATGCACTCGACGCTGACATGAGCATTGCTTGGGATACCAAACTTAGGAGTACCGCGGGGTAAGTGTAGTAATACAATAATACGTAACACACATCTCACAAATGAGAGCGGGTTTCATTAAATAGCTTCACATGACTATTTGTAATTGGGTATTTGATATATCGACCTCTCCTACGTAAAGTATGTAAAGTAAGTAGTACGTAAAGTATCGTATGTCGAAATTGCCAAGCTTACAGGGGAGCGTTTTAAAGTTTTGAATTCACTGAAATGAGCACAACACGTGACTTTAGCATTTCTCAGTTTCATTAGGCAAAGTTCGTTACTCACATGGAGCATTATAAAAACCTAAATATCGGTTAGATGAACAACCACAATATATATTGTGAGTATATATTGTGGTTGGCCCAGCACACTCCAATAAGCACACCGTATTTAGCGTTAAATCCACAAAAGCGGGTAAAGTGAGAATTCGGGGCATTCCCCACCACACTCCAATTCGCCCAGCGCATTTAGCGTTAAATCCACAAATGCGGTTAAAGTGAGAATTCGGGTCCTAGCCCACCACACTCCAAGACGTCCACTTTATTCAGCGTTAAATCCACAAATGCGAGTAAAGTGAGAATTCGGGTCATAGCTCACCACACTCCAATACGTCCACCGTATTCAGCGTTAAATCCACAAATGCGGTTAAAGTGAGAATTCGGGTCCTAGCCCACCACACTTCAATACGTCCACCGTATTCAGCGTTAAATCCACAAATTCGGGTAAAGTGAGAATTCGGATCCTAGCCCACCTCACTCCAATACGCTCTCCGTATTCAGGGTTAAATCCACAAACGCGGGTAAAGTGAGAACTCGGGTCATAGCCCACCACACTCTAATATGCCACTTCTCTAAACATGTCTCACGAGAAAGTCGTAAAAAAGTTCCCGATATCAGGGGATAGATGGCATCATGTTTCACAAAAAAGAAAATTGTACCAGGGTTACCAGGGCATGGTATTATTTGTTCGGTATCAATATCCAGAATCCATCTTGGACACCACTTCGCATCTCGTACTCGTCTGAGTTGTGATTCGGAATCAAGCGCCTGCCTTTTTACCCTTTAAGTCTGCATTTCCGTTTTCTCTCCGATAGTGGCGCCCTCTTTTCGTCTCTTGGAACTTACTGACTTGCGCGCGCACCAGGCGACGACTCGTCATTATATCGCTGTTTCGCGCGCGCCTTGTGCATGTGGCACTATCTGAACTTTCGTCACGTCACAAACCAACAGCACCATTCAGCTTCTATTAACTCTGTAGAAGTCTTCTGTAGTTTATTTTGATATAATAATACACCGAATATATTATAATCAATTATATGTAAAATATAACTTCCAAAACTTCAAACTAAAGATGTTAATTTGTTGTAAATCTTCAATTTGTTGAGGAATTTAAACTATATTTTCACAATACAATACAATACAATGAATAGCGACATCTCTAGCTGGGGCTGGTAGTTGTAAAGGTATCTAACTGGGTGACAAAATATCATAGATTTCTCATGGATGGAGCTACGGCTAAAAAGTCGTTGAAAAACCAAATACAAAGACAGACAAGCACAGAAAAATTGGTGAGGTCCGCTGGTTCGTTACGTGGTTTAGTTGGTATAGCGTCTGGCACGGTATGCTAGAAGACGTCGGTTCGAATCCGGCCGGATCGAAGGAATTTTTTCTGAGTGTTCGATCTTTGTATTAATAATTATATTTTCACATACTTTTTTATAAACAGACGCATACAACTCGTATCAACAAAATTTTATATAGGAGTTTGCCATTGTTCTTTGAACACATGCAGGTGTTATACTATTACTTGAAATCCAAGCTGTGTATCCACAGGCAACGTAGCTTGAGTGAACATTAATAAAAGCATTTTTTTTAACTTAATATATTTTTTTATTTTGCAGAATGACAATAAATCGCCTTATAAAAACGGCAAACAACGGCCGCATACGCACGTCGAGCATAAAGCTATCAACGAAAGTACTGGACCGACCGCAGCGCCTGCGCAACACTTTGATCCACGAGCTGTGTCACGCCGCCACGTGGTTGATAGACGGCGAGCTTAAGGCTAGACACGGACCGTTGTGGAAGAAATGGTATGTCGGTAGGCAATTTTATTTTCCCGTTAGAGGCCCCACCTGACGGGACGAACAAGTCGTGCGCCTGGTGGTAAGCGACACGCCTGTCTATAATAGTTGCAGTGCCACTCAAAACTTTAAATCACAGACTGCCTAAGTGGCCGAAGGGTTACGAAGCCGTTAATGCCACGCAGAGGTCCCAGGTTCGATTCCCGGGCCGAGATAAATATTATTCAAATATTATATTTTTAGATTTATTTTTCTCACGAGTTTGGGTGTAATTTGTCTGTGTGTGTCCATGGTACCCACGACACAAGGTTTCCCTAGTGCAAGGCTATGTTGAGTGTATGCGTTATTATTATTAGAAAGATCTGAGGGCATTAAAACTGCGCCCGTCACCTTGAGACATAAGTTGACAAGTCCCATGTGTATTTAATTTCTCCGCACCCTTACCCTTCAAAACCATTAAGCAACAATGCTCACATTACTGCTTGGCGGCAGAAATAGGTACAGTGGCAGTACTTCCTTAGACGAGCACTTTCACAAGGCGCTCTACTGCTACTCTGACCACTAGAGGGCGCTATACAATTCGTCAATTTAAATTGTCAAATACTTTAGCTCACGGTAGAGGTAAACATCTAATTAGATATTTTTATTTTTCATTTTTCATCATTGACTTACAATTATATGGACGTCGGGTCCGCGCTAAAAAGTGCCCGAACTTATAGGGCGTTAAAATCGTATACAGAGCGTCATTCATGCTTTAGTCTTCGTTTGTTCGACTGACAGCGAAGCAAGCAAAATTAGACAGTACTGCGATGACATTACAATTTAAATTTAACGTTTTAGCTTTTTCATATTCATTTACATGTCACTACGTTTAAATAGGTTGAAAGATAAATGAAAATATGGGGTTACATATTTTGGAATTTATATGTTTTTACAAACATTTTTTTAGAATGCTAATAATCACGCAATGGTGAAAGACATTATGTCCTAACGTCTTTTGTTTTTTATTTAGCATTTTTTATTTCGCCATAAGATTGATTTTAAGTACCTAATTAAGAGCCTCTTCAAAACGCTCGTAGTAAAATTTACTATATCGACTGTGAACTGGCAACCGGTACTGTCTCAATTTTGTCAACTTAACGGGATGAAGATAAAATAATTTACATAACATCTGGCCTATTGAGTAAAAATACGGAGTGTATGTGCATACATGTGTAATAAAAATATTTATATATTTTAATATATATATATATATATATTTTAATGAACCAGATGCTATATAAATGACGCAAACAACTTTTTTCTTCGTCCTTTTTAGTAGCAGTAGATCTCCTTGTGAAAGAGTTCGTCCAGGGAAGTACTGCCACCTTATCTATTTCTGCCGCCAAGCAGTAATGTCAGCATTACTGTGTTCCGGTTTTGAAGGGTAAGGGTCACACCCCGGCCACTCCATACAACGGTCGAAAATTATTTACCTACTACTACTACATACAGCAACGGCGCTACCTGCACACACGCAAATGTGTGCGTGAAGTGGCAGGGTTACCAATCACTTGCTCGTACTATTACGTTACGTGGTCAGAGCGGCAACATAGCGGAAATTCTAACGCGAATCTGTTATCTATAATTCTATTATAGAATTCATTTATAAACATTCATTACAGTTCATTACGTATTTATGTCGATATAATATTATATTTTTCATTAATTCACTAACTAGAATAATATTGAAGATTTATTTAAAAAATATATTAAAAGCACTTTGGACAGGTGCCTTTAAAAAAGGTAACCAAAAAATTGCGTGTCCAACTTTACCTAGTTAATAATTAGGTATATTCACTACGTAATATTTATCGGCAATAAAAATTGAAATTTCGAGAACCCTTGTCTAGCTCACGAGGTTATGGCGTCTTATTATATTGATACAATAAATCTGTATTATATATTACTCTGCACTAAAGAAAACAATAACTGAATGAGTCTCAGATATAAGTTTATTAACTTACTACGTTTCATCTTCCAAAAAACGTAAGAAACTGCTCTCTTTATCCCGTTTAGATGATGATAAACACAGCACAATTCCCGACCATTATAAATAGTAACGCAAAATGATGTTGTATATTAACGTACAAGTTTCGTAATTAATAAATGAAAACTATATTCAAATATCAAAGCCGTCTTAACCCGAAAACGGCTCGCCGACAGCCTTGTTCTCGTTCAGTCAATGTTACCGTCAATGTGCGGAGCGTGGTGCGGTATCTAAAGCTAGGGAGGGGCGGAGAGTGTCCGTTCTCATTGCTTATTTGTTCTCTTGTAAGGGTGCTGGTGAAATTACAGGCACATGGGACTTGTCAACTTACGTTCTAAGGGTGATGGGCGCAGTGGCAGTGCTCCTCAAATCTTTGCAATTTAAAGCTCTGAGTGGCATTGTTGTTGTCATGGATAGGCGTATAGCTTACCATCTCGCGCACGGCTTCATCACTTGATGTCATAAACAAAAAAAGTCAAAATTAAGATAGTACCGATTGCCAGTTCACAGTCTATATGGCATTTAATGTTCTTTACCTCTCATCTATAGAATTTAGTCTTTACCCAAATACAATTTCAGGGCGAAACAAGCTTTAATGGTGTTTCCAGAGCTAGAAGATATACCTCGTTGTCATACAATGGATATACACTTCAAGTACACATACAAATGTACCAAATGCGGGTACAGGTAAGCTTCTGATTAATTATAAAATTTTTAACTGCCTCGGCCGAACCGTCACCATGCTAGTCGATGGCCATGGTTCGATTCCCGGACCGGTAGAAATATTTATATAGCCTACATTTATTTTTCTCGTGATTTGGAGTGTAATTTGTAGTTGTCTATGCATGTGTCCATTGCACCCGAGGTACAAGGTTTCCCTAGTGCGCTCTTCATAATCTTCTTATCGTACCAATGGCATACACTTTACCTGCAATCGTGATAATAGGATTTACCAATCGGTGTAAGGTACTCGCCGGTTAGTAAAATTTATGAGAGTTTTTATTACAATAGAATGGAATAGAATAGACATTTGTTGCAACGCCACAACTTTTTCTAAATTTTTTTTTTTTGTACATATGTATAGAAAATACCAAAATTGATAACACAGACAAACAAAACAAAATGATAGTAGTTTATATACAAAATAGAGAATATAATAAAAAAACAACATAAAATAAGACCATCGAGTTTATAACCAGAAACAGAGACGAAATGTCATTTAATTTGTTTGAAAACTATTCTGCCATATCATCACTGTGACAACTGCGACGACACCCGTCAATTGTTTCACTTCAAATCAACCAGCTAACTTGAGCTTTGCTGTAATGGACGAAAATTGCAAAATTACCTATTTAATATTTAATTACCGATGAAATTTGATTCCGTTTGTTTTGTAATTAGATGTTTTGCTGTTTTTACCCACACCACCATATGTAACAGCACGCCATTGTTAGAGATATTATCTTTATTACAATAAATGCAGAATATTTTTGGGATATACGCAGAAGCACACACAGGTCACTTGTTACGCTGTACTATTTCAGCTTTCTAATTTGTAATTTCAGTGCAAACGAGACTTGATATTTATAAGTGATGTATCACTGATGAGTTACCAGGTATGTATGACCCTTATTTCGTCTCTATTTCTGGTTATATACCCGATGAATAAGACAAATCTGACAAAAGGCAAAAAATAAAATATAACGACTACAAATTTTGTGCTGTCATATGTGCGGTTGTGACGTACGCAAAAGGACTTCATTCAGCGTATTCAGTTTCCAATAAGCCCTGAGCCGAGATGAGTAACGGACGGATAAAAGAACTTAAAATAAACTACTTAAATATTTGTGTTATGTGTTCTTTATACTTTGTGTTACTGCTGTGTTATATTCATCGGTCGGAAAATGGTGTTACACATATATAGATACATGTATAGGCATAGTTTAACTGCCTCCGTGGCCGAACGGTTACCATGCCGGACTGCCACGCAGAGGTCCCAGGTTCGATTCCTGGGCCAGGCGAAATATTTGTATGACCTACATTTATTTCTCTCGTGAGTTTGGGTGTAATTTGTGGTTGTCTATGTGTGTGTCCATGGCACCCGCGACACAGGGTTTCCCTAGTGCGGGGCTATGTTGAGTGTGTGCGTTATTATAAAAAAAAGAACAAACAGAAGTTATATGGAGCGACATAGAGTATATTACTTAATTGTTTTTTCGAATTCTGGATTTTGCGGAAATGGTTTTACTACATTATAGGACAAACTGACCTAGGAAGTCGAAGTTGGATTTTAAAGTAATTCTAATGGTGCCATTCTTTATTTTTTATGTCGATGACATGACCCTTTTGAGTGACAGAGACCCTGGGGGTCGATGTAGATCACTTTGGAAATCATACGCCGTATATGAATGTTTCGGGATCAACTTAGAATAATAACGCATAGAATGATAGTTTCATATTAAACGAACTGTCACAAGTGAGGCAAAAATCAATTTCATGTAGGCTAGTTTTAGTAGTAGGTTCATTTTCGGTTTTAGT
Source organism: Hyposmocoma kahamanoa (assembly GCF_003589595.1). Taxonomy (NCBI): domain Eukaryota; kingdom Metazoa; phylum Arthropoda; class Insecta; order Lepidoptera; family Cosmopterigidae; genus Hyposmocoma; species Hyposmocoma kahamanoa. The sequence goes on along the minus strand of NW_020653743.1, from coordinate 5,043,086 downwards.
GAATATTTATATAAAAATACAAGTTGAAACGCGTTACTTCCTTGTGGAATGTGATGTTAGTATCTATTTTATGTTTGTCTGACGTATTTTTACACTCATTTACCGCACATTTCGTCAGTTTTACCTAAAATTCTGGAGCTATTCGCGGTGCAAATTGGCCTTGAGCACTGAAGGCCCGCCCGCTCGTGTAGGCCCATTGGGAGCGCTTCAATTTGCCTCACTTAGCGTGTGCGGACTAGGTTTCTATGCGTTATTATTCTAAGGGGATCAATAAAAGTAACCTATTTGTTTTGTACTTAGTTGCACAAATTTATATTGCATTGTTTTTTTTTTCTAGTATCCAACGCCACTCAAAATCAATAGACATCACGAAGAAAGCATGCGGCTATTGCCGTGGCACATTCGAAATCATAATCAATAAGAAAAACAAGGATGGACTTATTGTCTCAACGCCTGCTAGAAAGGGAGAAATGAATGACTTCGCTAAATATGTAAAAGAGAACTATAGTACTACGAAGGTTGCTACCAAAACGCATGCACAGGTTATGAAATTATTAGGTGAACAGTTTTCTGCTAAGAAAAATAAGAATAGTAAGGTTATCGTTAATGATGAGGCTTTTTAATTGAAATACGAGCATTATTGATAACTAGGGCTCGGGAACTTCTATAATGGAGGCTATCAGCGCAATAGTGGTGTAACCCACGTTCAATTTTTGTCAACAATATTACTTTTAATGATATTAAGTACATAATAACTTTATATTTGGAAGTATCCAAAATGTAATTTTCATGCATTGCAAATATTTAATTAGTAATTTTTGGTAAAAAAAAATAATTGGATGAATACTGTTCAATGTTACGCTCACTATCATCTTCTTAAGTTTAGTGCAGGCCCATGACTAGCAGTGTAGTTATACTTTACAATTGATTTTCACTGTAATTGTCTTGGGGTGTACACTTTGTTAAACCTGATTGATGACTGTAAAAATCTAATTTTACGTACACGTTTAGAAGTAGTTTTTCTTTTATAAGGTAAGTATTATTTCGAATAATTGTTCTTTAGAAAATTCTAATTATTTTAAAATATTTGTACTGGTTACAAACTTACTTTTTAACAATTAGTCTTTGTATGTACAAAGAACAACACATAAATTTATGCAAACAGGGTCCCAATAAACCACTGGTTATTGTAATTCCATGGCAGAGTGTGTGTGATAAACCTCCCCGTGACAATATTTATTTCAGTTGATAAATCTAAGTTTATCTATTTGTTAATGAACTATTGTTATACATTTTGAAGAACAGGACAACGATGTAAATTTGCTTATATAGCTATCTTTGTCCGTTAATCATCGCCGCGAAGACCATGAAACAAAAAATGTATTTTCATCTCGTTTATCGCGCTCAATCGTTATGTTGACAAAATTACTGTGCAAATGTTTTAAATATAAAATCAGCTGTGATCTTGCAGCCATGTTTGGCAATGTGTTAATCTCTGGCAGTCATTGATCGCCGGCGCTCGCGATGACATAAAAATGTGACGCCACGGTACTCGCCTTGTTCGCTTTGTGATGAAATTTTAAAATTTTATCACTTTAAAAGTTTATCACTCGAATTTGACAGCTAAATGTGGATCAAAATTGTTTGCTATTGACATTTCATTTCGAATAAAATTTCATCTCGACTGATATTAGAATTGAGTAGTTTTTCAGACATGTTCGAAATTTGAATGTAATAATAACATCGAATTCCATTCGATGTTTTAAGCAATAATAACATTTTCACAGATAAGAAATTTGTTCTAACAAAACAGGTCGTAATTTGCGGTTTTTGAACACATTATAGAGAGTTTATGATATGTGTGTAGATAAAATAATATTTGTTATTCTGATAAAATCTAGTTGCAATGGCAGTTACCTCACAATCATTGACTTACAATTATATGGACGTCGGGTCCGCGGTAAAAAGTGTCCGCACTTGTAAGGCGCTAAAATCGTATACAGAGCGCGACACTCCGCTTTAGTCTTCATTTGTTCTACGGACAGCGCGATACTGCGATGACATTTAAACAATTGACAATTTAAATTTCGAATAGGTTGACTTGGGACATTTTTTTCGTGGTTTTTGTATTAGACCCGTCGTCCATTTATTTGTAAGTCAATGCTCACAATAGAGTGTCAGCGGAAAGGCAGCAATGGCATTAATTCATTCAATCACAAACGATCGATGTTGCCTTACTAAAACTACCTTAAATACTACAATACTTAGCTTATTTTTTATCTCGTTTATTCAGCAATTTAGTCTTCAAATTAAATATACTTTTTATGTCAATTAATTAGTAGACTATGCCATCTACGTGCGACCGCCACTGAAGAGATACCACTGATAACACCTACTTTTAACTTTCAAGTGAATACAAAACGTACAAAATCCTGCCTTTAGAGGGTTTAACACAGACAATCTTCATTTTTTTTACGCAAATTTAAGTGACCTCCATCTCACCGATGGAAAGTGACGATGGGGTCTACGATGGAGCATGCACACCTAAGTAATGCCTATTCACTTTCGCCTTAAAAAAGGACCACGTCACAACGTTCAGGGAATCCACAAAAGGGGAGTATTATATAGGTAATTCCATCCCACACTCCGTGATATATCCTGTAAAATACCGATAAGCAGGCAACTTGATGCGGCAATCGTGTGCGATTGAGCGTGTGCAGATGTTGGAAGAAAAAGGGAAAGACCGCGCGATTGCGCTCACCAGTTGCGCGCGCGTTTGAGCGTTCTAAGATTGCCTTTATAAAATAAATAAATAATATAAAAATCTTTTATTTTCAGACACCATAGGTCCATAGTTTGTAGTAAGCAACCTTATACTATATTAGTAACAACTGACTGTACGGTGAATTTATGGTGTATGTATTGTATATGAAGTGTACATTAAAATATTCAAAATCGAGATGTCAAAATATTCAAAATACATAATATAAAATTCACCGAAATAATAATAATTTAGTAAAAATTCAAAATACTAAAATGTACAATTGATAAAATAACAATTCAAATTCAAATTAGCTAATTAACATGAACACAATTAAAATTTTAGAAATTACATGTAAGGGAAATCAAATCCATTGCGTTACAATTAGTCACTATTTTTAGTAACTTAGTCAATATTTTTGTGTGCGAGATGCATCGGATGCATTAACACGGACGCTCTTCCGTTGCTATAAAAACAAACATGAGAACGTTAGCTTAAAAATTTGAACTTGCGCGTACGCTCCTGATCACGAGCGATAGAGTGAGTGCGTAAAAAGCATGTCAATACATGCCGTTGCACACAACCGAGATGATTCAAAATTTGCACATTTGGGACCCTTGGTAACACCTTGGGGCCCTGTTCAAATTCTTTACTGAAAGAGAAGCAGTTTGCGTAATTTTTTTACTTAATTCTGTGACCTTACATGCCTGTTTACTAAAGTAACGGATAAGTCACGAATTTAGGTTGAAGTTTTGCTCGACATTCTTCGAACTGGTCCGTGGTTCTTAGGCTGCTAACAGATTGACTGCATATTTGCAGTTAATGCGTGAAGTCGTTGTCAACTTCGTGCAGTCGTGGTCAACTTCGTGCAGTCGTGGTCTCGACTGCATGAAGTTGACGCGACTGCAAACACGCAGTCGATTTGTTAGCAGCCTTAATAATAAGCTTCCGCGGCGGTGACTCGACGTAAAGGTGTTTGTCGCCAAGCATAAATTCCACGGTTATTTATTTATTGCAATTTACATGACTAGGTAACCTTTATATTTCTATTGATATACATCAAACATGAAATGTCAATGTAGTTTTTTTTAGACTTATAACTTTACTAGAATATCTCTGGTACAACTAGCTTTAAATGCATGCTAAGGCGCTGCGCAAACGTGTATCTTGTGTTGGATACAAACAACCAGCAACTAGATATATAATAATAAATAAGTAAAATAAAAAAAAAGAAATAAAATAATCGCTTCTAGTTGCCGGTTGCTTGTAATCAACACAAGACAACACGTTTACGTGGCGCCTTAGACATTGACCCTACTTGGCTCATCACACTCGTGAACAACGCAACCACTGCACTGGTCAAGCTGTATATCATGTCGCATTTACATTCCTATTGCGCAGACGTAATGGCTTGTTTACAAAGGATCGACAGCCGCCTTCGGCAGACTACTTCGCCTTGCCGAAAGAGGCGCAGTCGACTCGCTTTTTACACCGAGTTGATTGCTGACAACTGCGGTGCGATCGACGCTCTGTTTACTAAATGATTCACTGGGCAAACTCGGATGACCTAGTGTAAACGCGCCACAATATGGCGCATTATTCATGTGCCATACGAAACACACTAGTCATGTGTCGTTATGGTTTTTTAAAATAACACAACGAAACCGTTTTGCGTTTTTAGATAACGTTGAGAAAACTATCTATTTTTGACAACTGTCTACTTCGACTACGCGCAAGTAACGAAGCGTTGTCAAACAGTTACAATTGATATCATAACATAACTAAAATAAGAAAGCTGCAGTTTGTTTCGTTGTCTTTTTTTTTGTTTAAAAGCTCCATCTGGAACTTCAGTTGAATTTGAAAAAATATTTTTGCATTTGATAGCCTAAATCTTGTCTATATAACATTATATATAACATTATATATATAACATATAACATATATAACATATAACATATATATAACATTACGCTACAACCCAAAAGTTTTATAAATATTATGCACAAAATTACAGGTTTATTTATTTACAATTAAACACTATACAGTCTCATTTAAAATAAAACTAATTTGCTCAATCCGCTACGATCAGTAAACAAATAATAAGTATGCCTATCACCACACGCGATTACAAGCAAACTAATTCATTACTATCTAATTTAGAAACAACAATCGCAAAAGAAATGAGACCCTGAAGTTACACATGTCCAGGTCAAAAGTCCAAAAATTTTAAATTTCCGAAAGTTATTCATTCTAATAACGACTTTCATTCATAACACAAAAGTCACATTATGCAACAACGAAACGTCATCAATTTCATAGTAAATTCAATCATCCATTGTGCAAACAGGACGCGTCCTGTCCTATATCTTACTCGCTCTTACCGTTGCGGTGCTGCTACGTCGTCAACCACAACGACAACATCTATTGAGTGATTATATACAGCGTTGCGAGATAGCAACATTTACAATCACTACAAAACAAGCGATGGTTGTCTAAAACGCAGTGACAATCTTAACGGGGCGTTATGAAAAATAGATAATATTGCGGGGTTAGAAAACGAGTGATGGCTGTGAAGCCAATTAGACAGTTTTGAAACTATCTACGCTAAATCTACAGCCCATCGCCAAAACACGCTTAATTATGAGCGCTGTGCGTTGCGGTGCGGTTCAATAAGAATCAAATGTGATTTTTTTTCCCAAATTTTTAAATTATTTACTTGTTAAATAATACTGATGTTAATTTATAAGACTGTACAATAATTTGTGTATTATTTGAATCGATGTAATTGACAATAAATATTTCTTTCCTGCATGTTTTTTTTTTTGTAATTTATTTTTTGATCTTGTAATAAATCTATAGAAAAGTTTGCTGACTCGATCTGAAGTTCGGTTGCTAAAGCGGTCGCCTAGGTATAACACAGACGCAGATTTGAGACCTGTCAGTAATGGTCACATTACTGCGTTCCGGTTATTGATGGGTAAGAGCCTATGTACACGGCGTATTTTACACGCGTCGACGAATGCGGCTGAATAGGCAGATTGTTGCGTTTGTATTGATTCCAACGCGATATAGAAGTAGTTCGCGATACAGTTTGTAGCTCGTTTGTATCGCGCGCAAATATCGCGTTGCAAGCAAGAAGGTTATAGAATTTCATGTTGAAAACAAGTTTTGCTGAGATTTTTAATCCTTTTCACACTTCGTGTTTAGTGCATGCAAAATAAACACTCAAAAATGAATAGTAATAATTTAGTACATTTAAATTATTTCTTTTAGCATATGATTATTGTGTTAGAAAGACGCAGTATGCATGTTTTTATATTTTAAAGTTGCTTCGTTTAAAAAAATAACTGATATTAACAAACAAAACTGAAATTAAAACTATCTCTTATCGTATCGCGCCTACAGCGTGTATACGCGCAGATGACGCGCGTTTACGACGCTACTCAATTTGTGAACGTATGTAAAGGTTATTCACTGCGATGCATCGCGTTTGAATCACGTTAACACGCGTCATCTGAGCGTTCGTCGACGCGTATAAAACACGCCGAGTGCATAGGCTATAAGGGTGCTGGTGAAATTGCAGGTACATGAGACTTGTGAAATTGTGTGTCAGTGTTCCTCAGATCTTTGCGATTTAAAGTTCTGAGTGCACAAGCGTGTCGCTTAACGTCAGGTGCAAAGTTTATTAGCCCCGTCCATAGATATAGAAAAAAAAGGGGAGATATGTAATGACGCTAGGTAAGATCGGGTGCCGATGTCGCCACTTTTTAGCTTGTGTGCTATTCAAACTTTACGCTCTATTATCTACTACCATAACTTAAAGATTTTGTTGGGTAGGGCTTAAAACGTGAAAACGACGTAAAACAATTTTAAAATTTAACAAAATTAAACTTACAGTCACTTGAGTAAGAGTTGTATTACAATATTTCAGTATTTTTTCATCCTGGTTCAGCCATTCACCAATAGGTGGCGTTTTAGTAAAAATACTACTAGTATATAATAACTAACTATTACACGTTAGAGGTCGCTGAAACTCATTTTTCGTTACACTAAGAACTCACGGAGCGGTTTTCACCCGCGTCTGCCGCGGGACCGCAGCATCTGTAGAATGTAACAGTTAAGTATGTAAAATTAGTAGCGCATTTCACAGCGCGTTTTACGCCTGTAGTGGTGACGGATGTTCGCGGTTGCTGCGGCAGGGTACTAGTAGAACCGCGCAGGACGCGATGACCTGCGCGCTTGGCGGCCGTCGTCGCCCGCACATTGGCGGTCGATTCAGGCGCAATGTGGTGCAGGCGTGCGCCTGCAGGTGAGTGAGTTGCAGGGTGAGTTCTCTATTAACCGCGCGACTTGCAATTAACTCCCACTAACTTCGCGGTCCGTTCCGCAATCGCAACGGTTTCGTGCCCGCAACCGCGGCAGCTACGTGCCCGCACAAACTTGCAAGGTCGTAAGTATTGAAATAAACCCGCTGTCTAGGAGCACCGGCGGGCGCGGATGGAAACCGCTCCGTGAATTGTTAACCTTAAACTGACGCTACTCAACGAGTGATGTGGTCCTACCATATCGATAGTTGGAAACCACGTGGCTGTTTTTAATATTAAAAAAAAGATTCCATTTTTCATACTATATCTACACTGGTACTGGTGTATTATTAAATTAATATATGGTATATAATATAAATTATTATTATTTTCTTAATGGCGGCCACTAGGCTTGGACCAGTGTCAGTTTTATTAGAATAATATAAAAAATATGGCGACCGTCGCCAGTGTCAATTTTCCATTATACGTTACCACGGGTTGGTGAAGCTGTCATCAACGAATTTAATAAATTAATTTATGTTGTTTTTTTTATGAAGGATTTATGTAATTTTCTATAATTGTTTCTAATTTATTTTGCATGCACAAGTAAAATAAAGCCGATTTTATTTTATTTATTTTTTAAATGCATTTGCTATAGAAATTGAAACAACGTCAGAAATAGTAATAAGAAAACCAATCTTTCGATTTTCCTGCAGCTTCAATCCAACCTTTTATTTTGAACTCAATGGAAAAATTTAAAAATTGAAAATACTCCACGTTTAATCTACGAGTATAATGGAATTTAAATATCCAAAACACATAAATTTTTCTTCAAGCAACAGCAACATCCAAATTGATATGAAATTGAAACGGTTGTCCGAAATATGAGTTGTGTTAAAGTTACTCGAAATAAAATGTTTAGTAATAATAATAAAATAAAAGAAATCAATTTAACGTGAATGCTTTTCGCTTCGATATTTTAGGGATTTTAATTACAAAAATCATAGTAAGAAATTCAAACATTTCACTAAAAGTTTATTGTCGATAAACATCAATCTTCGTAAATGAACATCACTATATTTGAGTCTAGAAATTTCTATGGAGACAAAGAAAACATTGAATAATAATAGAAATAGTAACTAAAAATGCAAATAGCCGGTGGAATGTTATCTCACTGGTTTTAAAATTTTTGTTTTCATTCATTGACTTACAAATAAATGGACGACGGGTCTAATACAATAACCACGAAAAAAATGTCCCAAGTCAACCTATTTAAACGTAGTGACATGTAAAGGAATATGAAAAAGCTAAAACGTTGAATTTAAATTGTAATGTCATCGCAGTACTGTCTAATTTTGCTTGCTTCGCTGTCAGTCGAACAAATGAAGACTAAAGCGTGAATGACGCTCTGTATACGATTTTAACGCCCTATAAGTTCCGACACTTTTTAGCGCGGACCCGACGTCCATATAATCGTAAGTCAATGTTTTCATTCCAATTTTTACAAGGTGCGTTTTACGAGAGATCTTGTATATCGCCATGTCACTGTGGCGATGTTTGTAGGCGTGTCACCTGGATATGGTCATTTTGACCATACCATTCGAGGCGACACGAACAACGCCCCCATACCATATCTCTCCATTTTTTCCTATATCTATGGTCCCGTCACTTGGTATGATAAAAAAGACCACTGGGTGGTGAACATTGGCCATTTTACACTGTGGCTAGTGTCTAAAAAAATGTATAGGATATTCACAAAATAAAACATCGTAATTTATTTATATTTTTTTATTTATTTATACATAGTAAATGTCAGTTGTCATTTTGTTAAACGATAAAAGTAGGTACAGTCTTCGAAATATTAAAAAAAAGTTTTATAATTTACAACAAATCGAACCAACGCTCTGTGTTCATTTGTGGGCACTTCATGTACCTGATTTATTTACATAAGGCTTATTATGTAAAAAAATAAAATTAAAAAGTGGCATCGTCGTATGGTAAGCGATACATGTATACCATACTTATTTTAAGGGTTGTATTTACATAGGAATTCATATGTGAGCACTCTTAAGTAACGCCACAATTTTAGATTTAAATCACACAGAAACAGCCTCAATTTTCGAGTCATTCCTAAACTCCACGAACTAGGTAAGATGTGGAGAAGGCGGTGGTGATTGGCTTCACAATAGGTTTCTCTTCTTTTTAATCAGTGATGCTTTTTTTTTAATATAAAAATTGCTTTGCCTTCGCATTTGAAGTGCTTACGAAAAAAGTTTTATAGATGGTGCCAAATTCATATATTTTTTGTATTCTTTGCTCATTACTTTTCCCTCATTTCATCATTTTAATTCTACGTCTCTTTGAACTGTATTTGTGTGATTTAATACTTTTTTTTTAAATATAAAACAAATGATATACATCGATCTTATAATTCGACCAGAACATTATGAAAAATTCACCAAACCTCCCTAATTTCTTTAAATTATGATAGATTTATTACAATTACTTTTCATAATATTCTGTGCTATGTTTAGGCAACGGTCTAAGTTTATACAAGTATTTTTTTTTATATTTATAATATAATATTTACCTATCTATTGCAATAGTGCCAACATTTAATTTGCGATATCTCATTTCCTATATTAAAATGTGTAACATACATTTATGTTGTCATAATTTATTATATCTACATCAATATATTCTGTGATTGTGATATAATTATGTATAACTAACAGATGATTCAGGATGGCAGGCGTTGCTTTTTTGTCATAATTAGCTGAATAGCCAGAATTTTATAACTTGCACTTTATGGAAAAATTAACATTTATTAATGTTTATTACAATATCTTATATGTGAAAATTCTAAAGTGGTAACACTTATTTTCAGATTTTTTTTATTATGGTATAAAACTACAACAATATATTGATAAATATTTAGACACATTTTTTATATTTAGAGAAATGTGAGGCATAATATTGGCATAATAATTACTTAAAGTTAAAATAACAATGTCAATTATTTCATATAAAAATGGACTGACATGACAAAGTATTCATGGTGTTATGAGACATAAAATAAGATAATAATTTATGAAAATTGTTTGACATAAAATTACTTTAACTATGGACAGAATTATTCAAAAATAATAATTATTATATCACATAATATTTAAAATTATTCGTATTAATTGTTGTTAAAAAAGGTAGATTAAAATTTTTCATATTTCAAAAAATATGAAAAATTTAAATAATATTCAAATAAAAAAATCAACCCTTAAATCTTATCTATATGTAAAATGGCAATGAAATTCGCAATGATACCTTTGTAACGACAAAAGTTAAAAATCCTTCAATGTCACATTTATAACTCTCGCATAGAAATATATTTTACGTATCGGTAAAAACATTGGGGACTACTCCATTCTGTGGACTCCTCCATTCCTACTGAGACAATGTAGTTTCTTAGTACAGACAGTAATGAACGAATTAACAATTTATAGGCTTATGGAATTCATAGATATTGTTAAAAACTTTTAGCAATACGTACGAAAATAGACAGTACTTCTAAAATAGTACGAGAATTTGAAAAAAATCACAAAATTCGCAAACTAAATGTCGTTTTAAACAATGAGCACAATAAACCACCCAAGTTAATACACCGCTTTCGAACATCTTTCTTTGATAGTTATCAGTTAGACTTCCGGTATTTTTAATAAGTAAACATTTTTAGACAATACTCAACATTTACCTTAACATAGACATGATATTAACGTTGCATTCCCAAAAATCAATGGCATAAATCGTATGCACTTTTTTTACAAAATGCCTTTTTTAAACTTAAAAAAATATGCTATTTACACGAGGCCGTTATTCTTACTTATAAATAAAATTTAAACCTAACTGTACACAGTAACTTTACACGATGAGAAGCGGATTCCATGATAGGACCTCAAATGCCTTATAATCATGACATTTTATCAAAAGCTAAGGTTCTCTGCGCACGGCAGTTTTATAGTAAATCAAGTGGATGGGCCATCTTCCAAAGGCCTAAATCTGACGAAGCCATCTTGGGCTACAAGCATGCTATTCCCTTCACTTTCGCTAGGGTTAACCTCATCCTGCGGTTGCGCGTACGACGCTTCGTAACCACAGTTCCTTGGTGCAGGCTGTGGGGCATTCCCCAAAGCACAAGGATAATTTCTCTCGTTAGGATCTTCAGTAAATCCGTATAGATCGGTTGATTTTGGTCTATCGGGGAAACTATTATTCTTACCTCGTTTTTGACTGCCACTGGAATTGACCATTGAAGTGGAAGGAGAATTCCTGCGTTGAGAATTCCTTATCTGATCTCCGTAACTCCTATTTGGGTTCAGAGTTTGAATTCCCGAAGCGTGGTATGATGCATTCTCTGTGTTATAATTACCATATTCATCAGGGAGATGAGGTTGGTGGTAATGATGGCCCATGGAATCATAACCCATCGTCATACAGTTCTGTACGTTCTTATTCTTGGCTCTGTGCTTCTTCCTAGGGTTGCTATTAGTTCTAGAAGACACTCTATCATACGACATATGTTTAAAATTGTGCGAGCTACGATTCGAACCAGCGTTGTAATTCTGATTCTTGATGTCTCGAATGAAGTCGCTATTACTGCCGTATTGTATGACGTTGTATTCGTGATCTAAAGGATCTTCTCCTTGTAGGGATTGTATAGCAGGATCACAGTTGGAATAGTGGTCGTCAGACGCCGATTCAATGCCGTTATACCCAGCCATGTTAGGGTGATGTTTAATTAAATGATTGGTCTGGCTTGAGGCCGCGTTACTTGATTCGGTCGAGCTGCTATGGCATGCGTTTGCGATGGAACTGTGACCGGAATAGTTCTCGGTCCCCGAATTGTTGTCGCAGTTTGCGGCAAGAGTGTTCAGTTGGAATCTTTGGTGGTCTATAACAGGACCTCCGCAACATTCATTAGGCATATTCGGGTGATGTCCAGTGCTTTCGTAAATTGGTTTACCAGTTCTTAAAGTGTAAGTATGAAGATTTGTGTTAGTACTGCATATGGCAGGATAGTCATTTTCGAATTGTTCGTTGCTTGAACCAGCAGTGCAAGGGAATAATCCTAAGCCTGGTATCTTATGTCCATCAGCTTTCTCGTGCTGAAGAGACACGATGCCGACTTTCAAACTTATAACCCAAGATATAAGGGCTACAATACTGATTTCAATCAGACGGAGAGAGAATTGATATCCCCATTGCAACCAGTTAAACTTTGTCATGTTTACCTGGTTGATGCCAACAATCCCGTAGATCTGCAAAGTTGCCATGAGAACAAACAACAACGCCGTGGCTAAATTTATATGTATAGCTTGATACAAGTTTTGGAAGCCGTGAATATAGGTGTGGCTTTTCTTTTGAAGGACAGATTTGAGCATTCTATATACATAAAGGTAGCACAGGCCTAATGTGAGGCAGGCTATAATAAATATAATTTGACATGTTAGCCCTAGTACCCTTTTTTCTACTCCTAGCGGAGTCCTATATATTGTATTACTATTTTCGAAGATATGCAACGTTAGACAAGAGAGGAGATGCAAACCACCTCCAACAATGACAGTTCTTGAACGGAACAAGAAAGAACAACACGTGTTCTTGAAATTTATACTGTTAGTCAACAAAAACAGTATAGTACAAGCGAACGCTATACTAAGGAATATTTCAGGGACGTGCAACAATATTTCGCTTAAAAATACTGGCAGGGAATTATTGATATTATAAGGATCGTAGCACATATAAAATATTCTCATTAGACATACAAAAACTAGTATTAAATGTAATATAATGAAGTAATATTGCGTGAATAGATGCGTGAATTTGTTATAGCATATGATTTTGAATATAGAGTATACGGCTAATATAGTAAACATTACTGTAGCTAGATAAATGTGGACGTTCCACGCGAAAGGCCAGGTTAACCCCGGTCTTTGAACAGGCCCGTTACTCTTTGGATCCTGTTTTTTCTTTTCAGCATCAGAATTACGAGGCAGATTGTGATATCTCTCTGTTGACATTTCCGGGTCACGTAACTCGAAACCTATCGTCGTGGCTGGACTGTAATCTTCCTTCTTACTCTCGTTTGCTTTTGTGGAATACTGGAGATTTCTCCTAGTATTCGTTTCACTGTTGTCTATAATAAGAGGCCTATCTAAATTGTTCATTTCCGGGTCTAACACTGCGAGAACCGATCCTTCTGTCGATAAGTCTCTGTTGGCGTCACTTAGGGTGACTCCTGCGTCTTTGGTGACGTAAATGTCACTCTTGGAAGTCTTTTCAGGGTTGTGTTGAGGTTTGGCAGTGACGGTCCGGAGGAGGACGTCGGGGATGTCCTCTTTCCTCCCGTTGGAGCCGGAGAGGATCCGCGATATGGTGGGGATGTTAAGGGAGTTCGGCACGAAATCAGTGAAGTTCGCCTGGTCGGTGCCTTGCTTCGTGTCTGTGTCTAATTCATCAGGCTGAAATAAAAGAAATAGGTCAGATTTTTATTATGCTTTACAAAAATATATACATTTGTTGTACAGAAGACTCACGCTACATTTATAGATCAAATGGACAATCGGGCACACGTTTTCGAGCAATTAATGTTAGATCAAACGATCTCAAATAGGGAACCCCTTGAAAACTATTTCAATTGGCTAGATTATGTCGAATTTACAACATTAAATCTATACATAATTTGCGACTCTATTATTGTTGTTCATTGGCTTTAGATTCCACTGAAAACCAGCGTCACAGCCTAATCTCGGCTGTAGCATTAGCAGAGTTGATTTTTGCGTATGCCACAGCCGCACAAATTACATTATTTAAAATTGTCTTGATTGTTTGATACGTTTGCTTCGATGTTGTTTTTTGTTTCACTTCTCTTTTCATTATTGTTTCTTTAAGTGTATTTTTGTGATGTGGCGTCGCAATAAATGTTTTATATTCTATATTTTAGTATTATTCTTTTTATTTATTTAATATCTGCTGGTTTTTTTTTAAACTAATTGATATGTGTCAGTTCTTCTCTTTTTGAACATGGCAGGGCTGTAGCAGAATATTAACGCCGAAAAACACTCCGCCATTGTGCTGAGCAACAAATCATTTTATATACCACTATTGTCTGTTACTAAACTTTGTGTAAAGTAGCTTATTTATTTATTGACGTGTTGAGATGGATAAACGATTTTATTATTATTATATTTTTTAATCATTTCGTACTACCCTACAACACCCTATCTTGAACATTATTTAGTACCCATGCTAGTATGTAAGTTGTGAAACTGACCTTATGACTGGGTGTGTTAAGAGCCTTTTTCTTCTGAGGCTCGACGCCAGGAGGCGGCTGCGGGGGCGCAGGAGGCGGAGCCGGCACCTGAGGTGAGGAAGTCTCCTGTAATTCAAAAATATTGATGTTTAACCGTTATAAAAGTAAGTAAATAATCTAAAACGTTAATACAGTACACTAGGCCGCACATTAGTGATGAACAACATAGACAACCACGAGAGAAATAAATACAGGCCATAAAAATATTTCTCCCGGCCCGCGCATCGCACCCGTGAACAGACTGGCAGACCAGTATGGTAACTGTTCGGCCACGGAGGCAGTTATTATATACTTTATGTCTCAGGGCGCAGTGGCAGTGCCACTCAGTCTTTTAAAGCTCTGAGTGGCAGCTGTTATGGACAGGCGTGTCGCTTACCATCAGGGGCACGGCTTGTACAACCTAGGTACCATAAAAAAATACGTTTTACGCCTGTTTATTCTTATTACTATCGTCCTAATGACATTCTCAATCTGAATTGATATAATGTACGCCGAGGTCGACCTTTCCGCATGTTTAAATGCACGAACGGTTATGTATCTAAGCTAAAACTTTAATATGCACATAAAGTAAGCATTTCTGCACTAAAAGACTGAATACATTTGCATACTCATTTGGCTTGCGGCGACTTCGCTTAGAATAGGGCTCAAACTTATAGACTGACGTATTGTTTTGCATTGTCACATTAGGGTTACCATGCTTCTATAATGTTTGAGATAAATGGTAATTTAATTATCCAAAAGCTATGACTACTATGACTCTCTCAGTGTTTTGTTAAATTTATTAAAAAAGTTTTTAGTAAAAAGCTACATAAGTAAAATAAATTTTGTGTCTTTACTTCACTGGTAGGCAAATTTATACTTGAAATCGTCAAATTGTTTAATCTAGTATACAAAAGTATCATTACATTTGAGTAAAACTCGATTTAAACAACTAAATATTATTATTTACATTTAGTTTTTAAAACCGCCCGGGCATGCCCCAATCTCTGCCTAGAATACATAAATATTGTAAACATCGAAGAAAATACTTTCCCGGGTGTTAAGTTCAAATTTTCAACAAGTCACCTACATAATGAATACTCAAAATGACTCTTTAAAAAAAATTAAATAAAAATATTTTTATTAATGTATAAGTATATAGCTATTTTTTGTGTCGATTAATTTCAATACAATTTTTAAGCAAATCGATTCGACGTTAAGGCGAATGGAATCATCTAGATCGTATTCATAATTTAAAAAAATCTTTCTAAACCCCTACTGAATCGTAACGCTAACCCTATTGGATATTAGTCTGCAAGAAAGGTAGTTAGGCAACATCTAAGTACAATTATTAGTATACTATATTAGGCGTTTGTTGCTAGCTACTGTGACTCGAAATGAAAGTTGTACCCGACTGGGGCTGAAACGGCTGTCAAAAGTATTATTTTTTTTTTGTCAAAATTAATTATGATCCGATTTTTAAGAGCACATAATCCGATCTGCATTACGATCCAAAAAATCAATTCGATGTAAAAAATCGGACATCCCTAATCCATATGACCTCCTCCTACAATTAATAGGGTTTGGTCTGAAGTTCCCACGGGCCCAATATATTTCAAATAAAAAAATTCTTATCCCAGAAAATCCTAAACAATGGTAACACCACACCTAGCCGTGCTGTGAGAACATGTCGGTGATACCAACATCAGATGGTCAGATTGTCAGATTGTGCAATGTAAGCGTTAACTATTCCTACGAGTAGGTCGGTCGTGAGTTGGTTTCTCGTATAGTTTAAGCTTCATGTTGAAATCTGTTCATACACATTATACAAACCATATGTAATGTACCTCTAGAGTCATATATTATTCTCTACAGTTTGCGCATTCTGCAGCTGGCCGTAATCCACAGATTCAAATTCAAATTACTTTTGTCGTTACCTACCGTTCTTAAAAAATATAATTAAGATGAATTTTAATATTAATCAAACAATGCACTCTTAGTGGAATAATGTCATATCTGCAAAATAACAACTTTTCAGAAGAGAAGTTTATTATTAGTACGTTTAAATGTTTGAAAATTCGATTCAGCCTCAGTAACAGCCTAATTAAATTAACGTTGTACACAAGGATGATTACAAATTTAGAATAAAATCATTTCGTAATTGCGTTACTTTTCTTAAATACTTTAGTAAAAAGACACTTGCGATTAAATTCAAAATTTATTCAATACACATAGAGTGCTTACTTCCCTCTTTCCGAAATTTCGGCAATACTAAAAATTAAATGCAAAAAAACGCACATTTACGAAAATTGCTCTAAATGGGTATTTGTGAAATTAGCTTACATAATTTCGGCGGTACATTTTATTATTTAAATATTCTAGAATATTATCATACGATACGGTATTTACTATAGTATACTCATAATTGCCACCGAAATTAGGCAGAAAAAACTAGTCTGAAAATTATCCAAATACGCTATAATAGTATAGTAATTGAATTGCAATTCGAAAACATAGAACAAAATATATTTCAGATATATTTTTTGTCTATTCTAATTGCCGGTTATAACAGGAACTCACCTGTCCAGGAGGCCGGATGGGAATGCGCTCGTGACCTGGTCCAAGTGAAGGCGGCGGGATCGGCCGTCGGTTGAGATAGTTATTCCCGTCTGTATTCGTGCCTGAAACAAGTGCAGCACAATAATTAGAAACTTCATTTCAATACAGATAAAAAACATAAAGCTGTATTCATAATCATAACAAATTGTAAATATAAATAAAAAGTGGAGTGTTTTCCCAAAAAAAATCTCAATAAATATATAGTTGTTTTTAGAAAATAGTAGCCTCAACCAAAATCACGGATCAAAGGGATCAAGCACATTTTTGTCAATTACTGAAAATCAGGTTTTTAGGAAAAAATAATTTCTTGTTATTTTGGCCAGAACTAGCTCACATAAAGTGTGTCTCATTTTGAGTAAAAGTAGATATCTTTTGATTGTTTCTTACAATATGTTTTTTTGACATGTAGAGAATCAAATTTTAGGTTCAATAATGATACAATATTAAATTTCACATATTATTTTGAGTTACAACACTATTGTAATAGCAGTGAGATGTGTTTTTACAAATATATATTATGAATAAGAATCGAAACCTGGATCGTCTAGCGCCCACATTGCTAACCGCTATTCCACGCCGTCAAAGATAGTATCATAATTAAAGAATAAGTAAAAGCCATGTGCCTTAATGGTTATAATACCATCGCTAGAAAACAACCTCGCCGTAACTCGAAAAATAAAACTTGAGTTTTATTTACAGCTTTTTTGTGTTTCGTCAAATAACGACGTCGTATTATAAAAAAATATCGTCGTAGCATAACGACTCCTAGACCACAAAATGCGGTTTTTTATATCCGATTCCAAATATGTAAAAAAGTAATTTTCTTAACTTTTCGAGATACGACAAAATTGCTTTCCAGAGTCGATATTATTTGCATTGTTTTAGAATGGCGTCAACCAGGCTAGCATCGTGAGGAATGAGTTTCGGAAAAGGTTCAGAGAGCTCTTTGAAGACGTAGTGGTCACGCCACAAGAGCATATTACCCTCCTCTTAAAATAGTCGGTTAAAAAACAGCATATTTTTTTTCTTAATAATTTTCTACCTATATAATTATTATTCCTAACAAGTGATCACCTAAACGCATAATCACTAAAAATAATTACACGTATGGAAGTAATCTTGATACTATTAAATTTATTCATAGAAAACACCCATTATTTCCAGGCTTTTATATTAACGGACGCTGTCTCTAGTGTAAAATAAACTTTATCAACTTCGATATAAGACTGATAGTATGGTCATTTGATACTTTCTTAGTGAAGTAAATGTACTATCGATGGGAAAAGTGCTTTGCCTTATAAACTTGGTAAGATACATCAGGGACGTGCTTTTTTACCATACAATTGCCAAGTTGACACCAATCCAGAGCTTTTTAAGTTAAAAAAGTTAAATACGATATATATCACTTAACTGTCAATTCTACCATGACAACACTACGGACTAAAAATTTTAATGTAAACAATTTATTTGCGTAGTCTGGTTCAGAAATTTTTTCGTGAAAATCCATATATCTACTCGTACTTAGAATAATAACGCATAGAATGATAGTTTCATATCAAACCAACTGTCACAAGTGAGGCAAAAATCAAATTAATGTAGGCTAGTTTTAGTAGTGGGTTATTTTTCGGTTTTAGTGAATATTTATATAAAAATACAAATTGAAACGCGTTACTTCCTTGTGGAATGTGATATTAGTATCTATTTTATGTTTGTCTGACGTATTTTTACACTCATTTACCGCACATTTCGTCATTTTTAGCAAAAATTCTTCTATTCTTCTAATCTGTTCGCGGTGCAAGTTGACCTTGAGCACTGAAGGCCCGCCCGCTCGTGTAGGCCCTTTGGGCGCGCTTCAATTTGCCTCACTTAGCGTGTGCGGACTAGGTTTCTATGCATTATTATTCTAAGTATATCTATATATACTATATACAAATTGAAAGGTTCGGAAAACCCCAAGCGACGAATTGAATAACTATATTGCCCTTTATTTTACATGCCTTCCAGCTACTTTTAATGGCACAGGGTTCAAGACAAATCCTAAAGCTAAAATTAATCCAAAGCAGTTTTATAAAGAAACAAAATCTTTAAAAAGTTATATACTCATGAACACTTTGTAAAAATAGTGTAAAGTTAGAAAGTCGTGTTATATTAAAATTAGAAACAAAACGATACACATTCTTCGCAGCGATAGTACGTAAATGTAAAACTAAAATGTATAGGTTCAAATACCAAACTTACCTCGGAGCGTAGGCTTGTCAGCAAACGGGTTTCTATACTCGGGAGGCAGCGGGGGGGTGAAGAAGGCACGCCCGGGGGGCGCGTATGAGGGGACCGCGCCCCCCGCTCCCAACCCCGCGAGGATCGACGCACCATGGTGCGCTGGCGGTCTGCAATCAAGAAATTCGAAATTTGAAACTCTTTGTTATTTTTGCTCTGCTGGTACTTTTTTATAGACATCAGGAATTTAGTTTAATAAAATTTGAGAGCGAATTTTATGTTGTATTTTATTTTTTGTAGTAAAGAAAGAATTCGAAATGATCTCTGCCGAAAACAGTCTGCGTTGTTTTTATTCATAATTCTTTATTATTTACTTGATAAATACTATTACAATAAAATGTTCAACAACCAACTTCCATAAAATGATCAAGTAAAAAAAACTATATTGAAGATTACAAAATAAATTCACAATCTTTTTCTTAATGTAATTGTGTTAACGAGTACGCCCGTAATAAAAAGAGACTAAAAAATACCACCTTTAAGCCAAATTAAATTGAATTCTATTAAAACTTAATTACGAGCCAATAAAAAATCAACCAATCAGCATTCGTTATTTTCCCCTTCAACGCAATCTTTCCCAAGAGTGAGCGTGACAGTAAAATTACAGCAAGTCATAAAATTTCAATAAAAAGCCACTAAAGAACAGATTTGCATCCCCTTTGCATCCCATTGCTCGTGCGAATAACTCGAAAACGATCCTTGAATTCTAAAAAAGTGTGCCTAACTTACGCCTAGGAGTTTAAGTACCCAATCCGAACAATTGGAAAATTCAAAAATTTCGAACTTTAAACTCAAATTCTTAGAATTATAAATTTTAAAAGCCGAATGCTACGCCGCATTCTAATCCGCAGCTTTTGAAGTCGCGGGGAAAACAAAAAGTCGTTAACCTTAACCGTCCATTTTGCATTGACCCCTTGTTCGGGGGCGTGTGTTTACAAATAGGGTTCTACGCAACGCAGAGCAATGTGTATGGAAATGGCAAAAATTGGCGCGGTGCCCACAACTCTGCCATTCAGTTGGCTTTATTTTGGTACGCAAACAGAGTTTCAATGAAACGAATAATAAAACAAAAGACAAACCTATGCATATTTCAAACCATCGGCAAGAATAACTAGACATAATAATAATGTATCCACAGACTGTTAAAAAATGGATACCTCATGCCGATTTTTTTTCAATAATATATAATTGAATCGTATATTCCATAGCTGTACAAACTTCAACCACGAATATTGATGCTTTGAATTAGGGAAAGGGAACCGAAAAATTGCCACTCATTGAAGGGATCGGTGCTCTGAATTATTAAGAGGGTATTAGGATAATTTATTCTCTTCCAACCTGGTTTAATATTCCTATTCAATAACAGATGGCGCCACGCGTTACTAACGCCCCTTTAAATAAATTGCAAACTTCAATCTTATAAGCCAACAGCATATTCCAATTACTTTTTATAATTGAGCACGTAATAAATATTTGTAATACAACATCAGAAAAACTTTTTAAATTTAAACAAGTAAAAAAGCTTAATTAGTTCTGCTACTCTCCGCTAGATGGCGTAACAGGTCTTGAATGCAGACGCGAAGTCTTTCTTGGTTTTATCTAAGAGCTTTAATTATTATTATGAGAAATAATTTAAGTAATCGGAAGTAATAAATCTAAACTTGATGAACTTTGGAAGATAACAACCTAAAGTAGTTACTGATTGTTTCTCTATGGTGTTTTGTCATCGCGTTATCAATGTTGATATAACAAATCAAACGAGCTGTAAGTTCATAATTTATTTGGATTATTTCATTGCTCCACCAAAGCTACGCCTGTTATGTATGGCTGGCTGGCTGGCTGACGAACTAACAGAAGACGGTGGGTTTGTGTTTTATTTTTATTACTCATTATCAAAATGATTGTAAAGAAAGTCTTCCACCAGAACTCTCAAGACTTATCATTAAATCGCATGTTGAAAACAATACCATCGTTAAACGAAACTTGCTTTTTTCAAATTTGAATTTAATTTCAGAAACTTTAATGGCTATTTAAAGAAAATAAAAAATACGTGCGAAATAGTTCTATCGAATGAAAGCCTGAAAACTGCTTCCACTCTTGTCAAAAATCAAGTCCTACAACCCAGATGAACAATTAGAAATTCAGAATAGATTTTATTTCATCTAGGAACATTCAAAAGGCAGATCTCCTTAAAACCGAGTAAGAAAGTCCAGATGTGGCTTTTTGTGAATAGATTATACAACAGGAAATATAACAATTTTTTCGGATCTCTCAATCCTCACAAATCATCTCGGCACGGCTCTAGATTACACACAAAGTGTATCCTATAAGCATTTAAGTTTATTTGAAAAGAGCAATCCCTAGAGTTTCTTGCTTGTTCTTCTCAGGGAAGTTAGCGTAGTGAACGAGCAGTAGCTTAAATGTGACGTTTTCAAGTAAAATTTATTTTATCTACACACGTATCATAAACCCTCTATCATGTGTTCAAAAACAGCAAATTACAACCAGCGTTAAACATAAACTGTTTTGTTAGAACTAATTTCTTATCTGTGAAAATGTTATTATTGCTTCATAATAACATCGAGTTCGATGTTATTATTACATTCAAATTTCGAACGTCTCTGAAAAACAAAACAATTTGATTCGACCTCAATTCTAATATTAGTCGAGACGAAGTTTTGTTCAAAATAAATGTCAATAGCAAACAATTTTGATAAATTTCACACGTTACTTGATATCGAACGATATGATAGTTAGGGCAGATTCTAGTTTGTCTTTCAATTAAAAATAAAAACTACGGTTGTGTGACATGCGTGACAAAAGTTTTGCCGCCATTTCGCCATTCGTAACATGCGGTTCCTGAACACATCACAGAGAGCTTATATGTGTAGATAAAGCAGTGTATGTAACTGTCTATAATTAGGCTTTAAAACACTCGTATTTTAATGCCTTCCATTATGTAACAGTCACATAAACTTCTATTATCTATGGAATAAACGATTCTTTGACTTTGAATTCTCAGTTGTATGTCGTTAGAGTGCTAATGGCAGGATATAGTACGCTTAGAATAATAACGCATAGAAACCTAGTCTAAGTGAGGCAAATTGAAGCGCGCCAAAAGGGCCTACACGAGCGGGCGGGTCAGTGCTTAAGGTCAATTTGCACCGCGAACAGCTCCAGAATTTTAGATAAAAATGACGAAATGTGCGGTAAATGAGTGTAAAAATACGCCAGACAAACATAAAATAGATACTAACATCACATTCCACAAGGAAGTAGCGTGTTTGAACTTGTATTTTTATAAAAATATTGACTAAAACCGAAAATTAACCTACTACTAAAACTAGCCTACATGAATTTGATTTTTACCTCACTTGTGACAAGTTCGTTTGATATGAAACCATCATTCTATGCGTTATTATTCTAAGATTGTACGTATATCTGTATATGTATATTCTGCTAACAGTTACAAATGGTTGTTTGTCAGTGGCCAGACACGAGCCACTTATGCAATTGACATTGCAATTTTTTAGTATTTAGCCATTGACATTTAGCCCTTCAATCGGTGAAACGTGTAGTCTACTAATATTATACAGATTTCTTTTGAAAACTAAATTGCTGATTAACGAGACAAAAAATTAAGACATGCATAGTAATTTCCATTGAATGTCATCACTGCCATTCCATTGACACTATTCAGTAGCAGTGGAGCTTCTTGTGAAAGAGTTCGTCCAGGGAAGTACTGCCACATTACCTATTTCTGTCGTCAAGCAGTAATGTCAGCATTACTGTGTTCCGGTTTTGAAGGGTAAGGGTGAATTGTGAAATTATAGGCGTATGGGACTTGTCAACTTATGCCTCAGGGTGACGGCGCAGTGGAAGTGCCCCTAAAATCTTTGCAATTTAAAGCTCTGAGTGGCACTGTAACTGTTATGGACAAGCGTATAGCATACCATCAGGCGCACGACTTAAAGTTACAAAAAAAATGTCTGATGGAGAACGGGAGTAACACTTTGTTGGTTTGAAAAAAAATCCAATGCGTAAGTATTGAGAAAATTGAAAAATCCGTTATCTAATACTTTATACATCACGTCTCACGGGTGGATACCGGTCTATTCTAAAGAGATTCTATGAGCAAGTAATAATTGGTAATATTTTGTAATGAACATTATTATTTCATACTTTTAACGTACAATCACAAATAACGCTTTACATAAAGAACGGCCCAAAAGATACATAGGAGAAATAACAACATAAAACAACAATGATTTACTTTTCTACCATGAGTCATCAATATTCCAAGCTTTTACATTTCATTAACAATAGAAAAGTGAATACCGTGATTTATTTTGCACTTTAATGTTATATAATTAAGATTATAGCAATAATGTGTTTTAGCAAGCAAGCAAGAACGCATTAAAATAAAACTTCTTTAGTATAGATTAATAATCATTAAGGGGAATGTTTTTAAAGAAAGCAAATCTATGCGTGGTGCATGGGATCACATTTTAGCGATACACGATTTTAAGTAAAGTAATAATTATAAAAATAAATATTAAGTTTATTAGAATAGCACGAAGTTTTACTACCATAATAATCAATTGTTTTTGTGAATTTACTTCACTGAATTTCTCTGTGTTTGTTGCAGACTTTTGTTATTTGTTTTAACGGCTTTTTTTGCCACGTGTGAGAAATGTATGAAAGTTTTTCTACATTCAGCCTCACTCAGCATTTTCAAAATTGCTTCTGGACTGGTAAATACCGATGTGGTCTTGTGGGACATTATTATTATAATTTAATTAGGATAACCAACTTTGTTTATATGAAAAAAAATTTTTGTGTGGCACATAAATGGTTTGAATCAAAGTCAAAGTCAAAAACAATCAATTATTCCATAGATAAAGTTTTATATAACTTGAAAGCGTCATTTTTAAGCTCAGGGTGCTAACTTTCCTGAGAGGAACGAGCTCTTTTCAAATAAACTTAAATGCGATGGATAAACTTATACACTTTGACTCATATGTGTGGGGAATTTAGACTTACGTCGTCTTTCTATATATCTTTATATAACACGTAGTCTTCTATTTTGTAATATGACTTTTCAATTAAAATAATTGTATTTTAAGTTTGAAACTTAGAAATTGATAATCTTAATAAATATGCTCCGAAATGTTATAGCAAAAACATATACGATTCCCCATAAAAGAATCGTTTACATTGCTAAACGAATTTGTGGTACCATGAGTTTGGACTTAGTTCTAAAATTTATATTATGGATATCCTGTTTCTTACTGAAATTAGGTATATTTTACGTGATACCAGTCTCATTGTACTTTTTCTCTGAGAAATGGTATTCACACTGCCGCATTGTTTTATAGGCATTGTTGTATTTTTTTATTTATTATCTAAATTAGTATATCAAGATTGATAACATGTATACACGTCACCACGATAGCAACTAGATTAAGAAGAGATCACAGATCTCCCTTACAATTTAGTGGCCTTGTGAAAGAGCCGACGAACTGGAGAAGTAATGCCATATTACCTACATATTTCTACCGCCAAGCAGTAGTAGAGCATTACTGCATTTCAGTTTTGAAGCTCAAGGGTGATGGTGAAATTACAGGCGCAGACTTGTCAACTTATCTCTCATAGTGACAGGCGCAGTGACAGTGTCCCTTCGATTCTTGCTATATAAAGTTCCGAGTAGCACTGCAACTGCAACGGACAGGCGTGTCGCGTACGCTTGTTCGTACCGTCACGTGGTATCATAAAAAAATAGTTCCCGGGTTCGATTCTCGGTAGGACCAATTTGGGAAATAAACTTTTCTAAAATTGGTTTTGATCTGCACTTCCACCAATGCCTTAGAAATAAAGGACATTGGCATATGCCGCCACAACGAACCATAGACTTAAACCGAAAAGCAACCGTCCCACTGTGGAACCACCGCTCTACAAATACCACATTTAAGCGTTTTTAATAATCGCGCACATTTTGTTAATGGCCGACATTGTAAGAAACGTTTTTTTCCCGCTTTATACTTTGGCGTTGGTAAGCGCCATAAAAAAAAAGAAATCAAATGTTTATTTACAAAATGTTCATTTGTGCCCAACTTTACATCTAATTACACCACAATCTCGGTATCTCCCAAGCTGCAACTATTAATTAAAACGAAGAATACCCAAATGATTTGCCAAAGTCCTCCCTTAAATCCCATCCCCTTTATAAGAGATTTTATACAATTTTGACAGGCGGAATTAATATCTCAATCATGCTTAGGGGTCTGTAGCCCGCAGAAGTGACATGGCATATTGCTTTTTTAATTTTTTTTTATGGTTTGGCTTCGCTGATTTTAAACCGAATGACGCCGAATGCCGTCTGCTGGACAACAATTGCAGTGCCACTCAGAGCTGTGAATCGCAAAGATCTGAGGGGCCCTTATATTTCCACTGCGCCAGTCACTTTGAGATATAAGTTGACAAATCCCAGGTGCCTGCATTTTACCAGCACCCTTACCCCTCAAAACCGGAACACAGTAATGCTGACATTACTACTTGGCAGCAGAAATAGGCAAGGTGGCAGTACTTCCCCGGGCGAACTCCTTCATAAGGAGCTCTACTGCTGCTACTTTCATATGTAGAGTAAATTTTCTTAAACAGGTTTTTTAAAGTATTTTTTATTGTGTATTTTTTTATTATTTTACCACTATATTGACTTTGTATTACGCCCCCTAAAATGCGCTATCGTGACCGCGTTGCGATCTTCTCGAGAACCGCAGTCACACTGGATTAGAATTCTACCGTCCGTTAAGTGACAAAATAATTTTTTGGAATGTCAGAAAAAAAACCGTAAGAAGTTTTAAAATATTGATATTGTTTAATGATATTTCAGCTATGCATCGTTAGGGTCAGTTCCGATAACTTAAACTCGTTGACTAATTCTAACTGTTTTTAAAAGTGAGTTTTGTGCTCTATCTTATGCTATTTAAAACAGATGTTTGAACATTTGTCACTTAGCCTAGTTTTAGTTTGCGGACGGCAGAATTATTTCCGAAACACACAACGCCATCTATTGATTCGCATTGTAGTCAAAGTTTAGAAATTAATTTTATTAATATTAATAGCATAATAAAAATAACTACGTATAATTAATATTATAAGTAGTTAGTTTTTAGAAGAAATTATTGATATCCATGTCCATTTACATAATATAAACTTCTTATATTTATATTATCTATATATATTCAGAGTTAGGATCTGTAGGACGGGTATGAGCAATCCTCTTGAATTTTGGTCATGTTATAAACAAACTAGTGGAGTAATTAAACAAAAAAATAAACGAATATCGCGGTAGTAAAACATTATTACATTTAATAAAACCAATAGTAAACTTACAAGCTTAACCTTTTCATCTCCGTGGTTGCGTAAAAACAAAAGAGCGGCTGCGTAATTTCTCAATAAGCAACTTCTTACTAATCACAAAGACTTTCCACTTTGTATTTGTAAATAACAAAAAGAGATTATCCCACGGTGGTACCGCGGAGTCGTGACGGCACGAAACTCGAATGAAATTCGCGCAAAAATTTGATTCCGCATTTGCATAATCGCTGTGAGTTAACCGTCTTAGCGTGGGGTAGTCGTATATTACGCAATCGTGAATGAGTAATTCATACATTTACAAACAGCAGGAGAATACGGGTAGAGAGTGCTAAACCTTACCATACTACACTTTTATTAGTAGTAGACCTCTTGTGAGAGTTCGTTCAGGGAAGTACTGCCACCTTGCTTGTTTCTGCCGCCATTAATGTAAGCATTACTGCGTTGCGATTAGAAGGGTAAGGGTGCCGGTGAAATTACAGGCACATGGGACCTGTCAATCTTATGGCTCAGGGTGATGGGCGCAGTGGCAGTGCCCATAACATATTTGGGATTTAAAAGGTTGGAAAATGGATTTAGCTCTGAATGTCACCACAACTGTTACGGCTAGGCGTGTCGCTTATCACCAGGGGCACGACACGTTCGTCCCGTCAATTGTTGTTATTAAAAAAAACTTATTTAATGTAGAAACGACTTGAGTCAGTCAAGCCGTTGTGTGTTTAATGTCGGCGGTCCGAGAAGAAGCGAAACGTGTAAGAGCTATTTCGTTCTTTTAGATATAAAAGAGACTTGCGACGAATATTAGGTTAATATTCGGTATTCGGCTTATTCAGTTTATTTAGCCGAACACCGAATATGGAATTACTATTCGGCCGAATCTTCTTCTTAGTGTGCCGCTTCTCTACGAAGGTTGGCAACCATCATAGCATTCTTATTTTTGAAGCTACTGCACAAAAGAGGGAAGCCAAGTACTTATTATTTGCAAACCAAAATAAAATTAAATTTTTGAAAGTTAATCAAACTGAAGCGGAATAAGCAATTAATTTCATCATTGGGCCATAAATTTAATTTATAAACTTGAAATTAAAGTTCTCTTGTTGTTTCATTGCACAATATTATTTATTTATTATAATGAGTGGCATTTTTGGTGTCAATTTACGTACGTTGGTTAATCAGCCGAATAGTTTGGCCAAACTATTCAGGCCGAATATACTATTCCTTGCTACATTAATATAAAGTTTTGTGTCGCTAAATTTAATGACTACCTAAAAAAAGTTATATTCGTATTTATGCTTTTTTTGTAGTGACAAAAATAATAAAGTACTTGATTCAATATAAAAAACAAGAGATGAAGTATTTATCTAATATACGTAATTATTTATCCAAATAATTTATTGGAGTCTTAAAGGGTTGAGCTTTGCTCAACCCCTCTCAGCTTTTAAATCCGTAATAATAAGTTGGGCTTCAAAAATAACAAAATCCGTAGGCGTCATTTGATTTATGTGAAAAGTTATTTCTGTTCCAATATAATTATTTTAACGTAAATTGAACGATGTTTAATTTCAATGAGACTACAGTTATGCCGTATCAACGCAATGCGTTCCACTGCCTGGCACAGCTCTATTCTCAAGAAAATGGCCTTAAGTTAGGGTAGGAGCCACTGCGCCCCGGAAGGAGGCGGCGGAAAGGGACAGGGAAGATTCAGCCCCTGACCCGATTCGCCGTCGGGAGAGTGGGTCGCAGAAAGAGAGCTATGGCTCTCATGCTGCCGACATAGAAGGGTAACGGGTGGCGTAAGCCCCCATCAGATGGGTCCAGTGAGCGGTAGATTTAGGGCAGTCAGTCGCGTGTTACTGGTAGGCCCGAGATGACGGTGTACGTGTTTCACGTCTGCTTCTCAGGACTCCTGATGGGGAGACAAGAACTTTCCCCGGAAAGCGAAATGGGATTCGGCGCTCAACTGAACCACCCACAGTCGGAGTCGCGGAAGAATAATAAAGCGTCCCCGTCCCGCGACTCCGGCTCATGGTGAGGAGATGGGACACCGTCAGGTTTCAGTTGTCGAGTTTGACATAACCCTTTGCTTCTCCCGGGCGGAAGGTGTCCATGAGAATTGCCTGACTTTAAAGACAAAAAAGATGCCACTGCGCCCGTCACCCTTAGATATAAAGTTGAAGAGTCCTATGTGCTTTTAATTTCACCAGCACACATACCTTTCAAAACCGCAACACATTAATGTTTACATTACTGCTTAGCGGCAGAAATAGGTGAGGTGGCAGTACTTGCCTGGACGAACCCACACAAACACAGTTCTATTCACAAGGAACTCTACTATAATTAAAACCATATTTATTGGCTACAAAACGTGGTGTATAAAAAGTATTACCTAGCTAACCACGTAAGTCCACACAACATGTTTTAGAATGTACAAAATAACATTTCGCAGAACATTCTATGCAAAATTGTCTGCGAAAACTTTATTCACTTTCATGACAACTTATTAACTAAGACCAAGTAAAACTAATACAATAATTATACAATTAAACGATTTAAAAATAACAAATAATGTAATTAAATGACAAATAAATAACAATACGTATAAATAATTAAACTAAGTCAACGCAGTGACAGGCGCTGTCTTATCACAAATACCGCGGTTGACCACGACTCTGGTAGATTCAGATCCTAGCTGTCATTTGGTTTCTATCTATATAGTAACAATATTTATGTAGGATTTAAATAAAGTGAATAACATACTAAATGTAGTAACAGTAGAGCTACTTGTGAAAGTGTTCGTCTAAGGAAGTACTGGCACATTACGTATTTCTGCCGCCACGTAGTAATGTGAGAGTTACTGCGTTTCGGTTTTGAAGGGTAAAGGTGCTGGTGAAAGTGCAGACACTTGGGACTTTTCAACTACTGCCTGAGGGTGACGGGCGCAGTGGTAGTGCCCCTCAGACTTTTGCTATTGAAAACCGTGAGTGGCACTACAATTATCATGGGTAGGCGTGTCGTTTACGACAAGGTGCACGACTTGTTTATCCCATCATTAAGTATCACAAAAAATATATAGTATAGAGAGCAAAAAATTTTATAGCGGTCTGCACAACGAGGCGTATATATCCAGGAGGCTGGGTTTTTTCTTCAAATAGCTAAGATTGGTCGTAATTGGTGAGATTATAATTTGCTTTTAATAATGGAAATTTCATACATAAATTTTCGCTAACCAATTATCTTCAAAAATTCATTAAGGTACAATTATAATTTAACTAAATTTAAAATGGGCCCTATGAGACAGATAGGAATTTGAGACTAGCATTATTATAGACGGGTAAAAGTGTAAGAGAGACGGCGAAATGAGAATTCGGAATTTTGTCAAGACTGTAATTCGTGAATATAATTACGAAGGTCGACAGAATGAACTCTTTAATTAAGTTTAAATAGCTTTAGAAGACAAAGTTCTTAGTGAAATTAAAGAGTCTACCTTAAAGGATAAACAGGAAAGAAAAGACTGTAACTGTAACTGAAGGACTGTATCTTAAAAGATGATCTCCAATTTTGTTTCAAAATTGTAACAATTGTTTACAAAAATCTTTCTACTAAGTAAATTACTATCAATGTTCAACTAAAGTAACTACACGTGTACTTGTTACATACTGAACCGGGTAACACTTGCTTTGTGTCACATAACATCGAAAATGTTAAGCGTGCTCGTACAAAACATTCATTTCCTAAATTTGTTCCACAGCTGGAATTCTCCCCGGGACCTAATTGCTGCATCACCGAGATCGTCAAATTTCTTTGTTAAGGTCAGGTGAGGTAAGAGGAGACAGATGTTATATTTTTAGACAAGCGTTCTAGGAAAGAACAGATAAAGTCTTATAAATTTTTTCAAGTACCTACACTAAACTTGGCCTTGTTTATCAGCTAAACATGTTTTAAGAATCAATACGCAAAATTCAATACTTACTATGTATTTGCCGAAAATGTGTAAATTGTGCTAACTTTTCTCATCCCCCAAAAGATGGGATATATCGTATTTGTCATAACGGTAATGTATCGTCGCCTTATTGTCTCAAACTCGTATTTTAAAGAACAAAGTTACTGAATTGCAAAAAATTAACTGTATATATAAATGTTGCTGACTGGTTTCACATCATATTTCCTTCATATTCATAAAGTAATGCAACCAAATTAGCACCCTTGAAGAACTTAATGAGCTTAATAAATTGATTGAAACTTGATAAGCTTAATAAATTGCCAAGTGACGTTTTTGGTAAACGTATAGGTAAACCAAAAAATTGTAAAACGATCCTTAAGTCAATTCATTTATCAAATTGTTAAAGTTATTAGTTCTTAAGTGTAAGTTGCGTAAATTATTATATATACTTATAGGTATTGGTCAGTAATTATTTTGTTAGACGCCTGATAGCATGTAATGGCAGCGATACATAAATTTGTTAATGGTTTTTTATTCGGTGTCTTGTGTTCCTTTTTGTAAACTTTTTAATTGTGAATAAAATAAATAATAAAAAATAAAAAAGCTATGTAAACAGGCAAAAGTAAAACTCATACAGTCAACTGCCCAGTGTTCATAGTTGCGAGAATTAAAAATACCTACCTGTACCGCTTACTTAAAAAAAAAAGAAAATGGCGGTAACATTTAAACTAGTCTTTGGTATGTTTTTGTTTTTTTGTCTTTTTTGTATTTTGGTCGCGAAAGTAAGTGCTAGTGAGAAGAGCGATAACGAAAATATTTATACTGTAATATGTAGATACAATTTCAAACATATCATCAGAAGTTCAGCAGATTACTATTAATGTGCCTAGAAAAACTATAACATATTCTTTTAGCAATTGTCCTAACACGTCAAATATTACATTTAATATTAATTAATATTTTTCTACTTTTTATATTATACATCTTCCTCTCTTTAATGTTAATAATAAAAAAATAATGTACTATTTTGTTGTTATTAATTGTCTGATTATTCTTGTGCATGTCCAATGATGGTATTATAATTAAATTTTACTAAAAATTAATTTTAAAATTAATTTAATTATAATACCATATATATGAGGACGAACGAACAGTCAATTCCGTTTTTTCACATCTACGAGTCCGTTATACTTCTACTGTATTTTGATGTTGACTGGCAGCGATCACAAACATTTCTTTTAAATGTCTGTATGCAAACGCGTATAATTTTATATACAAACTGACAATACAGATAGGTTGTCAGATTATAACATCATAAAAGATGAACGGTGCGAAGACTGAAAGCCTGCTGCTGACGATCCGTCACATTTGCTTTAGTATTTAAATCGCTTGTAAGTATCATATTCCCTTACTTCGATAAGAAAGCAGAATATCGACTGTGAACTGGCGATCGGTAGGTACTATCCCAATTTCGACTATTTTACAAGATGAAGAAACAAATTGTTTGCGTAATTTATATAGTTTATCATCTGGTTTATTAAATAAAAACACATAGTTTTTAAATATTTTTATTACACATGTATGTGTGTACACTACGTATTCTTACTCAATAAACCAGATCCCATGTAAATTATTTTTTCATCATCCTGTTAAGTTGTCAAAATTGAGATAGTACCGGTTGCCAGTTCACATTCGATATGTAATTTTACTATTGTAACAAATCTTTTGTGATAGATTTTTTTGTATCAGATGAAAAAGTAAAAAATTAAAATTATATTTTTACTTACAATTACAAAACTTTTTTTTGGCGGATAACGGCATAAACCTTCGCCTTAGAGGAGACCCATGCTTAGCAGTGGGACATATATATAGGTTATGTTGCTGTTGTTCTTCGATCTTTGTATCAATTATGACAAAAAAGCTTGAAAACACACCTCTTTTGTGTGGGGTGTTCACAAATTACATCTCGTCGCCGTTATCCCCGCGCGTCCACATAGGTATATTCAACTAATTAACAGGAAACCTACGTAATACTCTCGCCATTCGTCCTAATAAAACAAAAAGGTACTCAAACACATAATTTAAACACGCCAAAACAAGCACACTCCGAATTAAACTTCCCAACAACAAAATAATCCTTCCGGAGCTGAACAATAATTATCTTCCTTCATTTGTATCGGAATTGAATTATAAACAAAATTGTTAATAAAACAAACGGAATATTCCTCAAACTCATAACCAATCATAATGATAAATAATATTGCAGAAATCTCAACTGTCTTGCACAATACAGACAACTTTGCCAACAATTGCTTGGAAACTTTGTTTTTATTCAAATAACTCTTTGGACGAAAGACCTACTTTCTAACTATAGGAGCGCGCTTTTGTACAATTTTGACGATTCCGTGATTTCCATTGAAAAATACAGACATCTCAGAAATATTCTCTCGATCTTCTCTATGACGTTTTTTGCTTTAGTTTTAAAATTTATTTTGTCATCAATTTTAAATTTTGACATTTTTTGGTTACGCCTCTCAATTCCTATTATGAATTTTTACTTTATTTAATGAAATTTTCTTATATTGTATTCAATATCTTGTCTTGCAGTGCCCTATTCAGGGTCATACACTACACTCTAGTCGTAATGTAACACATTTGTAACAACCTGACTATGTACACGTGACAATAAATAAATACAAATGTTTTGACGACTTCCAGTAGCCTCGTGGGAATTAAATTGAGAGTGAATATTAACCTGGTCTCAATCAAAGGCATTCATGGCAAAAATGAGTACCAGAGCAACGAAATTTCATGTCCTATCGGAAATTTCACCCACGACCTCCTTATCTTGCGTCGGCTATTGAGGTCGTCAAATTAAATCGTAAAAAATTAAATAGCACAACGACAAAGGATATCCAATTATATTAAGGGATGTTCCAATAGCAAAGTTCAAGGATATTGCAATAGAATTTCTGTAATTTTACAAAATGCATAGTTTCCTACTCTTTCTTCTCAGAACATTTTATCGCTACGAATGAGGTAGCATTTTAGAATTTGACGATTTCAA
This sequence comes from Hyposmocoma kahamanoa, assembly GCF_003589595.1. Lineage (NCBI taxonomy): Eukaryota > Metazoa > Arthropoda > Insecta > Lepidoptera > Cosmopterigidae > Hyposmocoma > Hyposmocoma kahamanoa. The sequence goes on along the minus strand of NW_020653743.1, from coordinate 5,009,399 downwards.
GGGTAATATGTGTACTAGCCAATTTTCTTAAAATTTTAATTTCGAAAATTGAGCCTGAAAAACGGAATATTGTTTCCGTCCCTATTCTTCTGCGCTCGTTCCTACACCGGATGCATTCTCCACCCCAGGAAAGTCTCAACTTACATAATGAAGCGCCGAATACTTTATCTGAACACCATTTGAAGTTTCCAACTTTCACAGCATTGACAGAGGCGTGATTGATCATAGTAAGGAAAAGCTCTATTGTTAAAAATGCTGGGTCATACAATGTGGGTAGGCAATAGTTGGGATACGCCTATTTTGGGATAATGGAGCGTTGGAACAGAAAATATCCTATGATCCAGATTTCTTTTAATTTGTACCTTAAGGTTCTATTTACATTGCCATTACGGGCAGCGACGGAAATTTTTGTTACAGAAGCATAATGACCTTTACGCCAATTGTGTAAAGTACAAACTAGACAGACATAACAGGTCCGAAGAATTCTCGCTCAGTTTCGGGAATATCCGCAACTACCGTAACTTATCTAGTTTGGCCGTTACGCAATTGACATAAGTTTATTACGCTATGTACAATTTCGTTATAAATTAATATATACATACATGTAATAAATTGATTGATTCGTATTGTGTTGAACATGAACAGTCGAAAATTTTAATTGTATCGTTTTTGCTTAGGTGTGCGTGTTTCTTGATTTGTAGCGTGTTGTTAACCATTACGGGTTAAGGTACATTAAAGTAAGTAACTAGTGTATATTCTATGAAATTAAATAATTTTCGTCATTTCATTAATTCATAATTTCAATTAAATTCAGTCTGTGTAGTCGCCATTCGAGGAAAAATCTTAACATCGCGATTCAGTATTTGGATAAAACGGTTCAATGCCATCTAGCGGATTTTGATGAGACTACAATACGTTCATAGTTGGTTATGGCAGTCTATTGAATAAAATAGGTTTTTTACATCTTTTAATACTGTTACAATTGCTTCATAGTTGTATAGTTTCTAAATGTATGTCCAATTTTGGTATGAAAACGTCTAATTTAAGAGCTAAGCTTTTGTTGGTGAAGTAATCACCAACAATACCCGTTCAGCACATTAACTTTTAACTTTCTCCTTCGATAACCTACCAAAATCTGTCTAGTACCAGAAACTGGTATAAACGGAATATAATCACTGAAACTTCAAGTTCTACACATAGAGTGGCTAATGCCTCCTTCTGAAGTCACGGAATGATTCAAAATAAAACGTAAAAACTCAAAACAAATAAGTTATACTATTGCTTACAATCACAAAACTTCTAAATACACTACTGTAATCAAATGGAGGATATTTCAAAGGGAGGTGTTATCCACTCTAGGTAAACATCATATAGTAATTACGTACCGCTTAGTGTAAACCATCTTTTAGGTAAATAAATATAATTCATTCATTCCTTCATTGAAAAACATGGAAGTGCATTAGAGAAATGAGTAAACACGCCAATCTAGAACGCAGCCAGTTGGCGAAAAGAAAAAAGAAAGTCATTAATTTTCCGACTTTTACGAGACCGAGAATTTATAATTTACGATCTTACTTAAAACTATTTTACTGCCAAATCTGAAGGTACATTAAAATTTTAAATTACTTTGCAAAGTGGAAATGACTCTTTGGCAAAATTTTCTTACACCACTTGTTCTTGGAACTGGTCATATATTTCTTTTAACGAAGGCCATTTGGTAAAAAAACAAGACATTTATTGCACGTTTCTTTTTATTTATTTTTTATTATACAAACACACTAATTACCTGGCCTTCAATTAGGGGTTTGCCTGTAATACAAGCACAAGAGGAAGGAAACGAACCCCGGGGTACTACTCAGATATAATTTAAAAATTAGAACACCGGGAGTAGAACTCGGCACCTTCTCACTCCCACAGTGTTAACCGCTGGGTCACAGATATCGAAAAACAAAAAAAATACTTATCTACTTAAAAAAAGTGTGATAATTAAGACACAACCTAAGGGTCGTATTCCAGAACTGTACTCAATGCTCAAGTCAGGATTTGAGTATGATTCAAAGCACTAGAAATCATACTCAAGTCCTTGCCATTAGGGTCGTATTTCAAAAATCATACTCAAGTCTGCTCAAATCCTGACTTGAGCTTTGAGTAGAGTTCTGGAATACGACCCTAAATGCTCCAAGCTTCGATTCATACTGGCAAAAAAAAAGTAGAGCTACTTATGAATGAATATGTCCAGGGAAATACTGTCACCTTTAACTGTTTCTACAGTCAAACAGTAATGCGAGCATTGTTGCGTTCCGATTTTGATAGGTGCTGGTGAAATTATAGGCTCATGGGACTTGTCAACTTATGTCTCAGGTGTGACTGTGTTATGGCCAGCCATGTCACTTAACACCAGGCGATCGACTTGTTCTTCCCGTCACTTGGTATGATAAAAAAAAAAGAAAAATGCCTTATAGAATTTGAACTCTGTTGAAGTAGGTTGGCTTGCCGCTAGCAAGGGGTGCCATTTTCGCTCGAACAGCGACCACGTACACAAATCCAAAGACACGTGCTTGGCTTTCGCAAATTGACTTAAGTAGTGAAGCCCCAATCCGCATCGGACCATAACATGGTAAACCAATAGGATAGAAAGTCCCTTCTCATATTCGTTACACGTCTGTTGTGGTATTTCATATTTCTATTATAACCAAGTCAAACGTACATCCTTGCTCAGGTTTAAAAATCCAGGCCGGGAAGTAAGGGATTGCTGGACGAGTATGAGTTACAAGGATGAGCGAAAGCGAGGCCTTGTATTAATACGAGTCAAGCAATCTCTGTTCCCGCCGACGACGCGTGTACAGATTTTTTCTCAAACATTGTGAGGAAATAATAAAGGACTAAAGAGAGGAAGATGTTTAACAGAAAAGGCAAAAAATACATATTAAAAGTAATATTTGACGTGTTACTAAAAGAAAATATTATTGTTTTTCCTGGCACATCAATAGTAGTCTGCTGAATTTCTGACGATGTGTTTGAATGTATATCTATTACTGTATTTTTTTTATCGCTCTTCTCGCTAGCACTTATTTTCCCGACCAAAATACAAAAAAGATGAAAAAACAAAAGAATATCGAGTTCTTAGGTTTTAGCGTTTGTTACACATAGGAAATGAAACTACTTTTCCGGATTTAAATCGCGTATATTTCACGGTTGACCATGGGAACCTTTAAGGGACCCGAAACGTTGGTTTGTTTGAAAAAACAAAAGAATACCAAAACACTTTGAGTGTTACCGCCATTTTCTTGTTTTTAAGTAAGCGGTACAGGTAGGTATTTTTAATTCTCGCGACTATGAACACTGGGCAGTTGGCTGTATGAGATTTTTAACCGACTTCAAAAAAGGAGGAGGTTCTCAATTCGACTGTATGTTTTTTTTGTATGTATGTTACGGTACTAATAACTCCGGTATTTGTGAACCGATTTTCATGATTCTTTTTTGTTGGAAAGGGGGTACTTCCATAGTGGTCCCATTTCATTTTGAAGGAAATCATCCACCTCTAAGTCGTATCGCTCGCTATGGGTAGCCGTCAAAGGGCGCGAAAACTTTAGTCTAGATGCAACACTGAATCGGGGAGATTTGGTAGTAATGCGCCCTGAACGGCGGGAAATTTTGAAAGGCTAGTCCACGACTTCGAAGAACAGCGGAAAGCTAACCTCAATGTTAAACGCGACTAGATAAAGGCCCGTCCACCCACCGTCATTAACTATAATTACGGTGGCGGTGTACTCACGTGCCCTCGTGCACAAGGGTTCACGGTGAAGACTACATTAGTCTCTTCCAGCGCACCAGCGCCAACCAAACTAGGAATCAAAATGGTCGTCATGATCAAAAACGGTCGGGTAGATAAACAGAATCAGAAGAGCAATGATAACACGAAACTTACAAGTTTCTGTACAAAATGTAATGAACTTCATAAAACCATTAATACAGATTAGTAAATTATCTCCTTTAAATGCCAGGAAATAAACTCCCATCGTAAAAGAGATACTAAACTTAAATACTGCTGTATATTCGGCATAAAAACTTTGATTCGACTTAATTTGTGTCGTAAAGTCGAAGATTGCCTGTCGTTAACGATTGCGAATAATACGACCTTACATGTAATATCTGATTCATATGAGAGGACAATTTTGACCTTAAATTAATCCGAATAACGTTTGTAATTGTATATCAAACTAAGGAGTGTTCTATGGATATTCATTCCCCATTGAGTAACTAGATTTTCCATTTTGCACGTTTGGTATAATAAGCTCACATCTGCAAATTGACAACTTTTCAGGAGAGCAGTTTACAGATTCTACGAACAAAATAACTCAATATCTCTTAGATAAGAGAATTACAAAATTTCACATAATATGGCTTTATTATACCAAGGGTACGAATTTAGAAAATTTTGACAGCCGCGATGATACATTTCGATAGGTAATTGTCCCGAAGTTTCGACCAAGGCGTATGGATCACAGAGGTTGTCAAATAGATCTACTAATAACTCGTCGAAGACCCGTAACCTTTTTTCCAGATGAGACTCCAGCCCTGCAGCGGTACGTACAGGTATACTATCGATACTTGTACAAGTATCGATGATTATGTACCCAACATACTATACGATAGACCGATGATTCCCAAAGTATAGATATGTCCATATCGACTCCTAGGGGTCCACACCAATCTACAAGGGGTCCATTTCAATCAGTTAAAAAAAGGGTGAGTGTGAGTCGTTCAGGAAAGCTATTTAGGCAGATCGTAACCAAATGTTTGGCTTTCATTAAATGGAATAATCCACAATACTCAGATAATATCTATATATGTAGACGGCAACACATCAACCTACAATTTGATGTATCTTCTTCCGTTGTTGCACTGGAGAAAAGTGCACATAGTACAGTAAAGTACACAATAGTTTCTTGTAATAGACATGTAAATTACCTATGCAGTAAATAAATTACATGAAAGAAGATATTCACTTAGATAAATGTATAAAACTTGTGTTTTTATAAAATTTCTCACTATACATATAAAATTATCAAAGTGAGTACACTGCGTTAGCAGTCCAAAATACATTAGAAGCGGATGAATTTGTACAAAAGGGCGGTTGTTGTCAAACACATAAAATGCTTATGTGGCACCACAGAGCCTCGCTCTTTCTCTTCTCTTCAAACTGTGTAATGCAAAGTGCTACATTAACAAAGATAAATTAGTAATTCAGTTAAAACTTACAGTTTCAAAATTTTAATGGTGTAAACAGTGACTTCAACATGGTCTATGAGACAATTAAAGTTTGGAAATCTCTGCTATAGACCAATACTTCTACTTGCCATTACCCTACGTAATGTAATGTATTAATTTCCGTTACATTTTTATAGCTACTTGGTACTATTTAGTAACAAAATTTTGTTAACGCCAGTGTTTTCTTAAAGCCAAATTTAAACAACCCGAATGTTTATGTATTGTCGTATTAAGTAAACATTAGAAACGATTTTCACGGTAGAATTGAGCGAGATGAGTTTGGCTGTGGCCCAAAAAGCTAACCCAGTCCGTATACGTGATATACGAAGGTTTGCCGGTTTAATATCTTAAATTTAATCTATTCTGTCAGTGTTTCGTCTCGTTATACTAAAAGCGCGGTTTGGCGGTCATCTCTTAGTCCATTACCGCTTTTAACCAGTCGATTTCTTGTCATAATATCTCAATTTAATGCTAATTGAAAAATACACGTTAAGCAAGAGTTTACTCCATGGTAATAGGATATCAGTACTAACGATAAGTTGGTTGAAGAAGCACACCCTTTACATGCCCACCAAGTTCCCTGAGCTCGCTTCAAAAGCTGAAAAGTTTCCTGCGAACCACAAAGCCTACGAGTGACCATCCCACTGTCAGTAGGTGTGCAAAGTGGAAACGGAAAATCCCCCACCACCTGGCTTCATCATACCTCAAGAGCAACTACTTGCGATCTGGAAGTCTTTACCCACGTAACACGTAACCCAATGTGAATGCGGTGCCCCAACACAGTCCATGCAGCACTGACTGCGTGCCCTAATACCTGTGCAAGGAAAGATCTTAACGCGGCCACGGACAGTGCAGTCAAGGCGGCACATTCTTACAAACATTCTTACGCCAGGGTTAATATAGTCCTAAAATAAATTACGTATCGACGCGATAAGAAGTATTAACGATTGAACAGACAAGTAATATAAGGCCCAACGCCCATTGACGTGACAGCTCGGCAGGGAGTCCTTCGGCATCCCTACATGCAAGCGCACACTGAAGGCAATTTATGCCGCGATGTCCACAAACATGCCGCGTCATCCTTAAGCATGCCGAAACATTCTTAGGCATGTCGAAGCATTCCGTCGCGACATCGTGCTCATGTCTGACCCTGTACTCTCGTTCTTCGTCCGACATCCATCCGAAACAATTACTGTCAAATAAGCAATACTCGACCAAATTAAAATGTGAATGATGCAAATTAAGTATCATATTTGACACTGTCTTGGACTCGGCGTCACGAAGCATCCTAAAGGCTGCCGAAGCATCCCCAAGGCTGTCTAGTCATTCCGGAGGCGGCCGGCTCTATGCTTTTGTAGCCACGTCTAATATCATTGGAATTTTAAATATAATGGCATAACTTTAAGGCATATTACCTAAAAATCCTCTGTCGAGGCGTCCCTTCAGTAGGCGCCGGGCCTTTCCACGCTATGCTCCTCATAGACCTTTTTCGCCTCCTACACACGTACCAACCCTTTCATACATCCTTTATGGACACCTGATCTTTACGGACATTCTCAATCTGATCAAAATATGTACGTCAAGGTCCATCTCTCCCCACATTTCCATCCCAAATTCACTCTATAAATTTGTGCGGTCATTCTAATCATCCATCCCTTCTACATGACCAAACCGTTTGGTCACTTTATTTTGCACACCTCAACGCTCTCTTATTATACTGTTGAAAAATATTAATACCGAGTCCTTAGGTTTTTGCGATTCGGATCTACATAGTTATAATAGTTATAAAGACTGTTAAATAAGTGGCTATTAATATCAAACGCGATATTGTGGGGTACGTACGATTTAAAATTTAAAAAGATGACTTCATCTAATCCTTCTTCGGTTAACTTACTTGATAATGATGCTAATGATGGCAATTTTTGGTGGAAAACCATCTTACCGCCTGCAGTTGGTTTTTTGAAATACACATAGCTAAACCGGGTACCACGTACTATCATTTATTCTGATATTTTATTTTACGGTAAACGCCGTTGCTGCCCATGAACGAATTAAAAAGACAAGCTATCTTTTCATGAAAAATAGTAACAGACAACATGGACACAAACAACAAAAATAGGTACCTTTTTTGACAGTCATCTTCACATACAAATTCGTTTAAGGGACAATGTATACGCGTTTATAATAGACCCTGGTTCTATTCAAAATTTGACATTTACGTAGTTTAATAATGTGAAACTTTATACAAAAGGTATATCGTTTCTGCCTACATGGATGACAAAAACCCAGAGGAGCGATCAGTTGTGTCAGGTTATTTATAACTAGAAAATTCTAAAATAAATATTGCAAATGATAAATGTGAAACAATATAAGAGCATCCCTAGAGTTACTTACTTATTCTTCTCAGTGGAATCTGCCTTACAAAAGAATAATAGTGTTTAATAAATTCCACGATATCAAGTGTCTACTTTTTTTTTCTTTTTTTTTTTGCATTTTCAGCTTAAGCTTTCATACATTTTCTACGAAATGAGACCTTAAACTCACCAAAAATATTTTGTTTTTATCTCAAAAGGCCAATTTGCGATCAAAGTCTGTCTGGATTAAAATGACAGTTAATTGTGCAAAAGTGTTACCTTCTTGTGAGTAGCTAGTGATTGCAGTCGATAAATATTCTATCGACTAACGACTGAATGTTGGTCACGCTTATGGGGCAAATAGCCGACCCGTTATTCATCCAATTACTGAGCACAAGGTTATTTGAATTGTCATTTTTTGTAAGTTCATACATACACACACTGTATTTAGAACTATGTTTATGAAAAATATAAAGAAGAGACATATTTTACAGTTTTTCATTTTAATTTAATGTGGATAATCAATGATATCTCGTACATGAATAAAATTTGAGTAGTAGGCTAACTGTCGTAACATTCGCAATTCAGTAATTTTTGGCAAAATGTTATATTCTTTCACAATCTATCGATAAAACTATCGACAACACTACATAACTATTTAAAAGTTTATGAAAACTGGCAACCATACAAATGTCATTTTACTCCGTCTTCACAAAAGACAGACTACGGTGACTTTATTATCATGCCCTATTATAAATTAAAATGATTAGAATTTTTTTTAAAGTAAATATTTCATTAAAGAGAAATTAGAATCTCTAAATTTTTTTGACAACATTATAGACATTACTCTCCCGCCAGGCAAAATTGTTTTAAAAAGGAAACAGATCAGAATAAAAAACCGTTTGTCACTCCTACGCACTTCAAATATAATATACGATGCCCGATATGAAAGACTTTATGTCCCAAAAGTTTTGACTAAATTAACATTGTGAAGACAAGACAGTGCCGGATAAACTATAAAATTGTTGAGTACCTACTGCATTATATCTCGCGCAATTAAGTCCACACCCCCACATGGGAAGCATTGTAGTTATTTACGCAACGTTTTTTTGTACAGTGAGACAAGGCAAGAGAATGACAATAACACACTGCAATGATACCGTCAAGACAACGTTACGTTGGTGAAAGCCAAGCCATGAAAACCGGTGAAATTAATTAATGCAAGAGCCCGTTTGTAACAAGACAAACTTATTTCTTTGTTAATTTATTACCTGTAAACTCGACGAACGTCTGGTTTTTTCTTCATTTAATAAAAACAAGCGCAAATAATACACATATATTTCTAGACGTTAGCACTCTGAGCACTGGATGGGAACAATCGGGTATGGACATACGGTAGGACCAATTTAAAATACAAACTTTTTTCTGGGCGTTCGAGGTGGTATCTCCGGAATTAATTAAATCACTATCGTGCTCATAGGAAAGCCGCTGGAGATCAGATAATGATTTGATTGTTTAACACATCATGAGTATTCTAAGTTACTTCTTAAGGTATCGGTTTATGCAGTTGACTATGTACTTACATACCATCACGCCTGTCTCTCACTGCTAAGCAAAGACCATGAACCTCCACATGCTATGCTCCTGAAAAACCTCTTTCGCCTCTTCCCCTCACATCAGTCTCTTCATACGTTTAGTCTACATACTTTTCATCTGATCTTTTTAAAAGCAATCCCCAATCTGAGCGAGATACATAAGTCTACCTCTTCCTAGGTTTTCATCCAAGTTCGCTGTATAAATGTATATACTATGTACTTTTCTTTTATTTATTTTTTATTATAGCAAGTGACGGGACGAAAGCGACACGGTTGTTACCTTGCGACATAAGTTGACAAGTCCCATGTGCCTGTAATTTCACCAGCACCCTTACCCTTCAAAATCGGAACGTAGTCATCATCAATCATGCTCACTTACTGCTTTGAGGCAAAAATAGGTAAGGGATGAACTCCTTCACAAAGAGCTCTACTGCTAATAAGATTGTCAGCCTGGACATTTGTCCGAAGTAAGTAAGTAAGTAAGTAGAATACACTTTTCTCCAAAGTTTGTTTGAAAGCGTCACCTCTTCAAATTCTAAAACATCATTGTCTGAGATATGAATCCACAAAATGTGCCCTAAATTCCTACGAAAGGCAGGTCAGATGGGTTATCGAAGAAATGTGTAAAACCTGCCGTGAAAACTGTTATACGACGAGATTAACTGCACGTCATAAGATATGAACTTTTGTAGAACATATTAAAAGATATGTGGTGTAACTTTTACAAAAACACAAAGTACAGGTGGCTTTTTATCACCATTCCAATTTTTAAGTACTACGTATTAAGATTTTATTTTTGAAATTGAAAATTGGTGATAAAATTACTACAATATTTTTTTTTTAAATGAAACCTTAGAGCTTATTGCACGAGAGGTAACATCACGTTTCGACGTAAGTCAATGCGTGTTTATTATTAAGAAGTATTCTAAGTAAATTATTATATTGCATATGTACTTAATAAATAATAATAATATTTAGCCTATATATTAGTCCCACTGCTGGGCACTGACCTCCACTCACTATGAGAGGGCATGAGCTAAAATATAGTTCCCACTTTACTTCTTCATTTCAATAGTTATCAATTTCAATAGATAATAATACATATTCAAATAGAATCAGTTCCGAGAAGTCCCGGGATTTGAAGAAGGGAATGTCCACATTATTCTATAGTTTAGTCAAATAAACCCCTCAATTCCGATCACTGATAATTTAAGCAATGGTTTAAGATATACATAAGTTTAGTGGAAAAGGACATAAGTCTTCTTCTAAAAAACGCTCACCTGACCAATTAGTATATATTCCTGTGTTTTAGTTTTATAAAACATTAAGTAACAGTAAATTGTGGATGTTATAGCTATTATATATATGTATTATATTCTTATACATTTTCCGTCGTCAAAATATTTTTGCAATAAAAATTCATATTGTCTAATCTAGAACAGGTTGAGCGAGATAATCGATCTTGAATTCACCGCCCACATCATATTTTTTTGAGACAGCTTTATTATATTTTGTAACGGTACGTTTTAAATTGGACAAAACTGTTATTTATAAAGTCACAGATATTGTACCTCACTCGGTTAGAGATGGGCAGTGGGTGAAAATCCAATGAACCCGCTCTGGTTTTAACCCATTTTAGTTCAAAATCGTGGGCGGAAACGGCAAATACGGAATTGGTGTATAATTCCATACTTATTATAAATTTTTATGTAAACAAACTTTTTCGGGGTTTTAACCATGTTTTTTTCCCAAAGCTCCCGGTTTTAATCCATTTCTGCCCAAAATTGAGGACAGAAACGGTGAATACGGAATTTGATATAATTCGTACTTACAAATTTTTAAGCAAAAATCTTTTTAGATGAAAAAAAGGCAGCTCCACACACTACCTGCTTTGCAATCCTGTGGATTCTCACTACTAAGAATGCACATTATGATTCACTTTACATGAAAATCGATTCAAGTGTATACGATTTAACGTTTTTTTGTATCGATTTATTTCAGTGCTATTTTCAAGCGAATCGAGTCAATAGAAAGGCAAATCGAAGCGTCTAGATCAGAAAGCAATAAACTTTTTGTAACAATATCATTAAATTTGAACAAAACTCGATTTACAACAAATATTTAGTTGGAAATAGTTTTTGCCCTGGATTCCGGGCATTAATGAGTTTTAACCCGATTTAAACTCGACGTTAAGAAAGCGCCGGGTTAAAACCCGAGCGCTTGCTCTTCTCTGCCTTGTTAACTATTCTAACTGGCATTTGGCAGTTTTTTTTAGAGCAATGTGTCTTCGCTTTCATACTTACATTTTAAGCTGAAAATCGCTCTACCAATGAGTTATATTCATATTTAAAAATGTATACGACGATTATCTCAAAATCACCTAATTCCTAGGAAGATGGTTTAAGAACAACTGCACATATACCTAAAACGCAAAGCCGATGAATCGTATACAGGCCGATGCTCGGTGTCTTTTTAACCAACTTTTAAAAAGGAGGTTCTGAATTCGACTGTACGTTTTTCTTATGTATCATTTTTTTTAATGTCACTTGATATTATAAAAAAAAATCGATTGTAGCTCAGTTGGTAGAGCGGTCGCGCTGGTATGGCACAGACGCAGGTTCGAGTAGTGTCAGATCGAATGAATTTTTTTTTGTGTTCTCTGCCTTGAAAATTATATCTGGTCGTTTTTAAAAAATACCGACTATTAACACTATTCTTATTCGTTCAGAAAAGTTCTCCCTTTTTTAGTTTTGACTAGGAGCCGGTATGAAATCTATAGATGCCGATGGATCGCTATAAATAGTAGAGGGGATAAACTTACCTAGGCTTGTGGTACGTTGGATTGCTGTTAGTTTTGAGGATGTCCGCGTTCGGCACGGACGTGGGTAACGCGTGCTCTCTCTCCAATTCGCTCTCATAGCTCTCTAGTGGCACGTGCTTCCCGGGCAACGGATCCGCTGTAACAAAAGAAAAGAATGTATTAATAACAAAATATTTTATTTTATTTAGTTATCTTTTACATAACCAATTATACTTGTAATATACAAACTTGATTATTTTTTTGGTTTATTTGAGTGTTGCAACTCTCCTGTGATGGCAGGAATATCATAATTCATTTATTTGTGAAAACATAGGTTCACAAATGCCAAAAAATACACATGCATTGAGAATGTCATCCTTTTTTGAAGCCGGTTAAAAAGAATAAACTTGTGATAACAATTTTAAACTAGGTTTAAGCCGAATGACGCTGCGGCGCACGTCACACTGAAACGTGAAGAAAAAACGCTTGTGAAAAAACTTAAAGCAAAATAAATTGTATGAATAGTAAACTGCCTAAGGTTGACATTGTGCCTGACTTCTCTGAAGTGGTTACGAACTATAAGAGCAAGTTCCATTCTAGTTGAAAGGAATATTTCGATGTGAGGTCCCAGGAAAAAGGAATCTGGTACAAAACCATGCAGAGTGAGCCTCCTCGTGTCCCTTGGTTTGATCATGTTAAGTTACGCACAGGTAAAATTGTCAGCGCACATATTCTACGATCCGAACACGTTACATTAAACAAATTTTTGTATTTGATTTGAAAGGTGAACTCACCGAATTGCCAAGTGCGTGGGATTACTGAGGATGTATATCATTTGCTCATGGAGTGTGTTCGGACGGAGCCTATCAGGGCGCGGTTATATACACAGGCTGGTTTCCCTACATTTAATGTTAGGTGGTTTCAGTCTGTTTTGTCGGAGCCAACATGTAGCGCCGCGGAGATTTTGTATACATGTTTGGTTAGGAAATATTTTGATCTATCAGTCTGGATTTTGTTAAGTGTTTTCTTGAGGTATTGTTTTTCTAATGGGGCTGACATGTTCAGTAACGATCAAAGTCCCTAAATAAATAACGAGTAAAAAAAACTTTTCTCTGCGAGAAACCCGAGAACCTAAACGGTACACAGAACGAATCGATCGTTTTTGCAACACAAATTAGGTTTACCCCACATGAGAATCCCGTAGGACATTATACTATATTGATTATCGTATTTAAGGAGTGTAATTTTAATACATAAAAAAATACAGTCAAATATTAATTTCTGATCAAACATCAATTCAGGAACGGTAAACTTTGAAAACGATTAATTGTCAATTATAACTTAATAGATAACTTTATGAAATTTAATCTAAGAAGTTTACTTTGAATCGATAGTCAATAATAGGCGAAATTGGGACAATAGGCAGAGTCAAACATAATCTGGGTCCATTCGCCAGATAAGCATTTGCTAGTGAGTATAATACGGACGAATACACGTGTTTAGCCTGGTGTTAGTCAATCAATACTTGAAGTGCCTATTCGATTTAGTCGGATTATTTCAGAGTCTAGAAGTTATGTTACATCGCCCAAAACTAAATGTACAGATAACACGCTTGGGTTTCAGATTTTGAACTTCGAATCGACGAAGAGACTCTTACTAATACTAGGACGTCATAAATTCATTTAAGGGGCAAACTCCGGTTGATGTTCAAAATTTGCCAAATATGTGGTTTAAAACTGCAGTGAAACTAAAACTTTACACTGTAGTGACTCGTTTTGAAAACCCGAGTTTGAAAATATTTTTAGTAGCAGTAGAGCTCCATGTAATATAAATAAATAAATAACGCACACACTCAACATAGCCCCGCACTAGGGAAACCCTGTGTCGCGGGTGCCATGGACATACACATAGACAACCACAAATTACACCCAAACTCACGAGAGAAATAAATGTAAGCCATACAAACATTTCTCCCGGCCCGGGAATCGAACCTGGGACCTCTGCGTGGCAGTCCGGGATGGTAACCGTTCGGCCACGGAGGCAGTTAAAAGATGTGAAAGAGTTCGTCTAGAAGAACTGCCACCTCACTTATTTCTGCCGCCAAGCAGTAATGTGAGCGTAAATGCGTTCCGGTTTTGAGAGAAATGTCTCAGGGTGACAGGCGCAGTGGCAGTGCCCCTCAGATCCTTGTGATTTAAAACTCAGTGTGCATCCACAGTGAATGCGCGGTTGTAGCGACAAGACGTATTTCAGGTGTTACCAATCATGGACGAGGATTTGATATTTTTATTAGATAGTCCGATCCTGAGATGTTGAACACAAGAGATGGTGTGCACGAAACAAATAAAAAAACAGAGAAATAAATGGTGAATTTTTAATTTGTATGAAGAATTGAAACTGTACCCTATAAAATTTTTTTGCCCGTGTCAACATTTGACTACATCTTGAATAAAATATCACCTAAAATCACCAAAGATACAAACGTTCGCAACTTAGCGCCATGCGAGCAACAAAACTGAACTGCAGTTTTATTTTGATTGTCTCTCCCGATCGGAAACTGCGACTTTTCCGAGTCGTGGCGCATAATCCGATCGGAAACTTTTGACAATTCTAATCGGAACAATAGTTGACTTAACTAACAAATTAGAAAGATATAGTAGGAATCAGGTTCATCTTCTCGCTCAGAAACCCATCTGATGTCGAGACCCGATCGGACCGATTCTGATTTTAATCAAAATCAGGACGGATACTCCCGCCAACCTCGAACTAGATCGCTTGCTAACTAGGCTTAGTACGGCCATAGCGCGTGGACAGGAACGTTTGAAAACTACGCGCGCTATGGACGTTAACGGCGCTTTCATATGTTTGATACTTTGCGCCTGTCATCACAACGCACTAGACTGGCAATGTGGACGCACACTGAAGAGGCACTGTAGCTGGTATCGACAGGCAGGTCGCTTACCACAGGTTGCACAGCTTGTTCATCCTTGGTAACATAAAAAAATTGTAAGTGTCGTGAGGTTGAATTAAAATTTTTAAATATAAAAGGAGATGTGACGGTGGTGTAACTTTTTTAAGTCGCTGCGCTCGTGATTTGCTTTTTCGCTTCCTCATCTCGCTCCAGTCTTTCATAAAAACTAGTAAATTTTTTAGTAAAAATATAGTCGGGATCGTGAAGCAGGGAAGATAGAATTGACTTTTGGCATTCAACATTCGTGTTGTCAATATTAGAAAAACGGCGACGATTCAAATTGGATTTTTCCGCGTTTAAACCGGAAACCTATTTAAGTCAAATAATTTATTCGCATGTCACAGTAAAAGCATATTGTAAAATAAAAGTTCGTATAACGTAACGCCCTGTAAGAGAATGGCGCATCGGTCCAGCGTGGTCTAAACTCTCGTCAGAGAGGAGATCCGTGCCCAGCAGTGGGGCGTTTAAATAGGTTGATGATGATTTAGCAGCAGTAGTGTCCTTTGTAAAAGAGTTCATTCAGGGAAGTACTGCCACCTTACCTATTTCTGCCGCCAAGCAGTAACGTCAGCATTGCTGTATTCCCGTTTTGAAGGGTAAGGGGTGCTGGTGACATTACAGCTATATGGGACTTGTCAACTTACGTCTCAGGGTGACGAGCGCAGTGGTAGTACCCCTCAGATCTTTACGATTTAAAGCTCTGAGTGGCACTGTAACTTGTTATGGACACGAGTGTAGCTTACCTTCAGGCACACGACTAGTTCGTCCCGCCACTTGATATTATAAAAAAAAATGTATAATACCATTTTGTTAGCACAAATGTTACCAAACAGGATGTTTATGAAAACAATAAGGTTAACTGTTTCAGTGAAAACTTTAAACTAAACAAAAACAGTTAACGATTGCGTGACTTTTATGCGTGATCTGTTTAAAATAACAATGGAGACTGTTTGAAAGAGGAAGCACTGTTTGTTATGCAAAAAACATTTTGTAATATTTTTGTGGTTTTACGCAACATTGTATTCTGTATTTAATGATCTTTGACTTTGGGGTTAGCTCGATAGTTGAAGGATTTTGGGCTTTATGCCAAAGATACTAGGAGGTTAATGATAATGATAAATTTACTTTTTGTGTATAATATCAAGAAACGGGACGAATAAATCGTGCGCCTGATGGTAAGCTTCACGCCTGTCCATAACAGTTACAGTGCCACTCAGAGCTTTAAATCGCAAAGACCCGAGTGTCAGTGGCCACTGCGCCCGTCAACCTTGAGACATAAGTTGACAAGTCCCATGTGACTGTAATTTCACCAGCACCCTTAACGCTCCAAAACTGGAACACAGTAATGCTGACATTACTGCTTGGCGGCAGAAATAGGTTAGGTGGCAGTATTTCCGTAAGAAATTTAAAAATGTAATTAATAATATATAATGGAACTGTTTTTTCTGATCTAAATTATGGTATGATAATAACTATAACTTTTTTATAAAAAAATACCTCAAAAGTTCGCCATCGGGTATCGTAAAGTGCGCGAAACAGGATTCATTCCCTAGTTAGCTGTTAGAGGTGGAATACTTTCTTCAAATTTAAATGGGACCGATCAAATTAAGTTATCACGTAACAGACACACAAAAAAATACAGTCGACTTACGACCTCGACAAAAACTGTAACAAAAATGAAAAACAATAAAGAACTTTCTATTCTATTCTATTCTATTCCTTTTCCTTAAGTTTATGCTAAAGGTATGAAATAACTTATGCTTAAAAGCAGAGTATAAATACGCAATTACGTAGAAACTTGTCTACACAACAAAATTGTAAACAATCGTGTCAAATTGTAAACAAATGCAGTGTCCCGTTTCGATCATATTTGTTCTTCCCACAGTTATCGTGTTCCTATTTCGCTGGAAAAAGATAAAGACCATTGTTATAATACCTTTGTTTTAAAAGGTGATAACGTCAGTCGCCTGACTAACCGCCTTAACTAATATTGCTATATCTATATCTAAAAAAGAAAGATACATGTGGATTACTAAGGACTGCCTTTTTATCGTACCAAGTGACGGGAAAGCGAACAAGTCGGTAACGACACGTCTATCCATAACCTCCTGAGGCCTGGTGTACATTTGGAAAATGTTACAATACTACTAATCACAACTCGTCGTTGTGAGGAAAAGCTGAAACTTTCTAGTTTTCCATTTAACAAAAAAAATTTGAGGTATGGTAGGTATATTTCTTAAAAAAATTACTTTAAATCACTCCTCTGTAATTTTTTTCAAATGCACGTAGGACTTTTTACAGTGTCGAATGTTACAGAACCCAGACACTCTTATTCCTATGATTACGTTAACGTGTACGTGTACGTTATGATAAAAACATCGCATTCAAATTTAGCGTTACACATATATGTATTCTATACGATTGTAGAGAGAAAAATAGGTTTTTCATACAAAACTGGGGGCATATTTTTTTATGATACCAAATAAAGGGACGAATAAATCGTGCGCCTGGTGGTAAGCGGCACGCCTGTCCATAGCAGTTGCAGAACCACTCAGAGCCTTAAATTGACATTTTTTACTTGCAAATAACTTTTTTATTAAAACAAAACCTACCTCACACTTGCTTATCGGCTTTTTTATTGGAATTATATGTATTTGCCTAGTTTTATTGCAATCGGTAAACGAACAGTGAAAGAAAAAACCGGATATCCCCTAGTTTGCCACTCTCAGAGGTGGAATACTTAGGTACCCTCTCACAAACAAAAAAGAATCATCAAAATCGGTTCACAAATTAAGTTATCACAGACACACAAAAAAATACAATCGAATTGAGAACCTCCTTTTTTGAAGTCGGATAAAAATAAATATAGTTTCACTGGTGAAATTACAGGCATATGGGACTTTCCAAATTATATATCAGCGTGGGTTTCAAACTTATATTGCATCTTTTATAGACCGGCGTGTCGCTTACCAGAAGCCGTACGACTTTTTCGTGATATCATTTTCATCGTTCGTAAAAAAGACAACTGGTTTATAAACAAAAAGCGCTTCACCTTTAAATGATAACTTTGATTTTCAATTATTCTAGAAGTATAACACAATATATTATATACTGCTAACAAGTAATAAGCCAGATAAAATCATGCAACCAGATATGCCGACATCATTAATTATAACCTCGAATATTTTAACCTCTACCAACCTCAAAATCTAGTATCAAAACAAAATGGCCGCCGCAATATAGTGTTGTTATTTCCGAAGCGCAAACTTATCGTGAACATGCGTCTTTGTTAACTGACCCACTTTGTGCAGTATAGACTGTTACCGGACTATCTCTCTAGAATAAATGGAAAGTAGATAGTCATGTTCTGGCAGTGATAGCCTCATTAATAAATTGACAAGCACGAGGTCGCAGTTCGATTTTCGGTGAGCTTCCTACGGAAATGGAATACATGTCATAACAACGAATTGTCATAAATCAAACGTTGATGAAATGGAAAACAATTTGTCTCTTTGCTCGTGTTAAAAGACATTAATAGACAAGGCAATAAGACAACAGACAGTTTAACAAAAACAAAAAAGTAAAACCAACGAAAAAACGTAATTCGAAGTAGCCCTTCTGGAGACAAGTTTCAAATAATAACTTAATTTATGTTAAAATCCAGCGAACCTACAAGTGTGGATATGGATATATCAAGGAAAGTTATGGAGACACAGAATAGGAAGTAGTGATGCTGCTATAAGACTACTCTGTGACATCAACTCTCAACTCTACGAGAAAGTTCACGTACTGGAACGCAGCCTTTTTTCTTTTCTTCTTAATTCGAATTCTGACAGTTGATGGATAGAAACGAGAACAATTTACTTTTCAAAAAGAGAACATTAATTTTTACAATTTTCTTCTCTCCGATTTTTTTTCGACCGAATATTTTTGATCTAATTATGTAGCTGTCTTGACAGTGACAATCGTGATAAAGAAAACAAAGTATGACATAGATTTGCCTGAATGTTGTCCGAAATGTTCAGTTCAGTTGTTAGAATACCTTATTGACAAAATACTTTTTATACCGCGTTTTCCATTTACAAATGGATCTTCTAAATTTAAAAAGGTAAACCGTAAAGTCATCGACATAAAAAAAGTAAATTTGTTTCCGTTTTGCAGCAATAAAAATAACCAGTCCAAAAATATCAAAATGTAAATTATTTACGCAGCTATTCGAAAAAGAATTTAAATGAAACGCATTACTCATGAGAACCAACAATTGTACGCTATTAGCACCGAATAAAACGTGCGAAACAATAATTGGCCCAAAAGAATTGGATTCCAAAAAGCAATTTGCAAAAAAATCAAAGGACGGGTTGTGTGAAAAAAAACAGTAAAGTTATCGAGTTTATGTGATTCACTATCATTATTGCGGTTTATGAATCACTTCATAGTTGAAACGAATCAATCAATGCTGTACTGGGATTGTAAAGGTTAAAGTTTTTTTTAGGGTCCGTTTTTGTGTTATAACAATTGTTCCTTTGTCTGTTTCCAAGACCTGTTATTAACTAAATTAAGAATGAGACAATTGATGATATCACTTCGTTTATAATTAATTTTTCTACCAATTTTAGTAATATAAATACCTATATTAAATAATATGATATACTGATAACAAAAACTAAATGCTACGTCTTTAAAATCTTAAAATTGTTTCTTCGACAGCTATTTTCAACAATGTTGATTATTTTATTAATAAAGACTGATTCGTAGACTCTGAAACAAAGACTTTTATTGACGTTTATTGGTTGCACACGTAATGCGGGCAAAAAAACGGAACACTTCAATTAATGGGTAGACTTGCAACGTTCATAATTGGAAACAAATGGGGACACGTCCAATGACTCGTGTGGTCAAGTATTGGGGCTTTTACCCTAATGGTTCATATATAATGGCTTTCATATATTGTGATGATTGGTTGTATGCTTCGATCAAATTACGCATACCTTACAATTGCGTATACGCGTATAACTTTCGCACATTTTCAAATTTGAATTAGGTACATGTGAATCTTCAGGGGGAAATCTGCCTTTGTTGTTAAGTAGTATTGTCAAAAATAGATTTCGAATATAATTTGCTTACTTATGACATAAAGGTCCTTTTATTTGATTGACTTTGTAACACTGACGCTGTGACATTCGTCGTGGGCAGAGTAGTTTCGCAGATGTAGCTTGGAATATTAATTATCTTTCCTTCATAATGGAGCCGGTAGAGATGGTTTTAGTTGGCCACTGTATGGGGATAAAGCGTACAAAGTCATGGACGACATGTCTCGTTAATTTATGTGTAAACGCGAGTATGTGTTTGCGTGTGTCTCTGGGTGAGTATGTGCGAGTATCTGAGTGTGTGTGTGTATGTGCGAGTATCTGTGTATATAATGCGTCTGTGTGAGTACGTCTGTGTGTTGGGTAGCAAATATTACATTATTATTTTTTAAATATTACATATACATAGCTCCACTAACTGATTCTCTAATATACGCCCGAGAAAATATAAACTAGCCTTTTTAAGATAGAGCAGGACGGGAACGTCCTAGACGTTTTATGCGTTTAACTGGAGATTTAATAAGGCGAGATTGTCCCGGGTTAACTTATATTAAAGGGGTTGGCCTGAGCACAGTATGTTTATTAGTAAGCGGTAGCAAAGCTGGATATTTTCAGAATAAATTTTGTGGAAAAACAACTTTAGCAGCTAGCAGAAGTTTTGTCATTTTGGATTAATTTATTTTTACTCGACCCTTTTTGTGCCTACTGCTTTAATACATGTACTGTGCTTATAAAGAACGTTAGCACGCCTTGGGCGTAGAGCGGAATAAAGATACTGTTTCGCACAAAGTCCTAAGTATATTTCAATAAATATACCAGAAAAATCTGCTATGAGGACGGCTTTTTCTCCGAATTAATACGAAAAAATCTCTTTGAGGATTGATGAAGTCCGTAATGGAGTGTATTTAAAGAGTAAAATATTCAGTGAACAAGGTTGAAAGCGATTATATACTATAGAAAATTCAATATACTTACCTATCCACCTCTAACTTTTTAACACGATTTTAGACACCTGGGTAATTGTAAAAATGACAGCTGTTCTTGACAAAAGCACTACGTATATACCTTACAGGACAGAAAGTAGATACACATAGTTTCTAGTGTGTATGTGCGAGTGAATGTGTTGGTTGCCTGAAAGCGATTGTGTTTTGGAAACGAAACTATTTCTTCCGGATATTTTTTTTTAAACAAACCGGCAGCGTTTCGGTTTCTTTACAGGTTCCATAGTCACGACTGACCGTCTTTTGTTTGTCTGTCAATTTTTTCTACAATATTACTTTAAATGATACTCAAGTACATAATTATTTTACATTTGGATATTATTTTTTCTACCTTTTAATTTTTTTATACATGAAAATATCATCCAAATGTCAATTAATTATGTACTTTACTATAATTTAAAGTAATATTGTAGAAAAAAATTAATGTGGGTTACATCACTTTTGTCCTTATAGCGTCAATTATTGTACCAATTTTGCTGTGATCACACTTTCAGAATAATACGCATTACAGAAATCTTACCGAGCGCTTATATTTCAATGTGCGCTTCCCGATTGGCGCGGCATACCGTAAACCGAAACGATTCCTTCCCGATATTGTCCAAACCGCAAAACAGAAAAAGCATTATATGATATAATTATTAATACAAAGATCGAACACTCAGAAAAAACACTCAGAAAAAATTCCTTCGATCCGGTCGGATTCGAACCGACGTCTTCTTGCATAGCGTGCCAGACGCTATACCAACTAAGGTACTAACTGGGTGATAAATCTGTAATAGATTTCTCATAGATGGCGCTATGACTAAAAAGTCGTTGAAAGACCAAGTACAAGTGTTTTTCTGAGTGTTCGATCTTTGTATTAATAATTATAACAAACTAGT
>NW_020653743.1:4949183-4987429 GCF_003589595.1 Hyposmocoma kahamanoa | reverse complement strand
AATTTCACAAAAAATAATTGAATATCAATTCAATAAAAATTTAATTAGCATTGTATATTTAAGTAATTTGTATAAATAATCTATCATTAACCAAAAAGATGTCACTGAAATGGTATGTGTGTAAACTACTGTCTTTACTACTGATACAAAGACCGAACAAATACAAATTATATATCATCATCATCAAACTTAATAGTTTATATTCTTGTCGGTGGAGCATCTTTCCATCATCTCTCCTATAAGCCTTGCCTCCTTATATGACACGACACCGGCCTTTTCCTTCATTTTTTCTATGTAGCTGCGCCTAGGTCGACCTCTTCCTCTCTTCCATTCGTTTTTTCCCTCTAAAATGGTTTTAAGGAAGTTATCGTGTCAAATGTCAAATCGTATTCCCGCGTCTATTATTTATAATATTCAGGATCGTTCTATTCTCCTTTTCCATCCTCAATATTTCCTTATTTGTTTTCTTTTCCAACCAACTTATGCCCTTCATTTTCGTCCAGCACCACATCTAAAAAGCTTTTACTCTTTCCCTATCTGTCTGTGTTAGTGTCCGTCTTATATATAATTTTACAAATTTCTCTATATGCTTGTTATTGACCTTTGTATTGGATCTAAACGGCTATTTGCCGTAAATCGTCATAAAATAAAATAGATGAACATCATCGTCGTAAAAACATCGTGATATTCAATGAAAACAAAATATGACTTACGGGTCTTTTTAACAAAAACGATTTAAACAAAAAAATATAAGTACCAGGAGAGCATAAATGCGCAAAAGCACGTTAATAAACCAGTCTAGTATTCAAGAATTCTGAAACAATACTAATTAGCCGTCAAAACGACAACGCCAGATGGATTGAACTTGTACAGGAAAACCAATTTATATTTACCGCCCGATACATTGTTGTACTATAGGAAGAAAGGCTAAAATCGACGGCAAAAATTAAGTACATCATAGTATACAATTTCATTTATTTCTATACTTTACCATTTGTGGAAACTTGGTCATCATTACGGATGAAACTTTTCGATTCAATTCAAGTTCAATTTTAGAATGAAGATAGACTGTTCAATTGGAAAATGCTGATGCAAAATTGTTATTGAAGTAACAAATATAGTATATGAATCAAAATTTACTTCATCTATATTTCTTTATCTACATTTGGGGGAACGGTAGCGCACCCAAATTTGAATTTTCAATAGCAGTATTTATTTACTTTTATAAATATTTACTATTTTCGTTATATACGTATGTATTCACTTTAGTTAATAATAACTGTGCCCAAAAAGAATTGAATATTTAAGGGTATTTAACTTGTTTGTGTTTGAATTTTATTACAGAACCTTAATAGTCGATATAACCTCAAATGGCTTTGGTTGGTTCCGCATAACAGTGAAAATGTTGAATCAATTTCTTGGGAAAATATTGTATATAGTAAAATTGAGTATATACACTGAATAGTATAAGGCGTGAAAACTCGATACCTAAAAATTTTCACGATAGAAAAAAACAAACTTACCTCGAAATTTTACAAGAAAACCGCTATTCAATAGGTTTTACATTGTAAATCCAATATTTTTTTTTTATATCAACTGAACTAAATAGAACACACGTATAGTACACGATACACATGTTTCAAATGCCTTCAATTTCGTTTGTAAAAAAAATTAGTTCTGAAATAAAGCCAGTGTCCCTGACACTCGATTCGCGTTATAGAACGGATTCAGTACGGGGAAAAAAATTATTAAAGGTGAGGAAGTATCGACTTAGAAGGGAGCTGGTGAAAATACAGGCACATGGGACTTGTCAACTTACGTCTCTAGGTAACGAGCGCAGTGGCTCTCTCTCAGCTCTAAGTGGCACTGCAACTGCTATATAGACAGGCGTGTCGTATACCACCAGGCGCACGATTTGTTCGTCCCGTTACTTGGTATCATAAAAAAAGGCAAAAAAGATATATTTATAAAGTTCGGCAAAAGTATGAAATTCAGAAATTTCTACATAAGAGGAACGTGATCTCTTAACTCCTGAAATTACGAAGTCGCAAGTTAACCTTTTTAGGGCATACATAATTCAGTTTTATTGATTCACAAAAATATCTTTGAAGAAGCAAACTCATTTATGTCTCAGAAGACGTAATAAAAACGTCGCAGTGGAGTAAAAATTACCCGAGATATCTCGACACATCGGGTTGGTGTCAATTTGGCCAACAAATACGTTAAGTTTCCCCGTTTTTATTCTTCTACCTCAAAGTCAAAGAAAACTTGGGGTGGAGAAGTGAAATGCTTTTTTCTACTCCGGTACTTTAATCTGTCATTTATAATTTCATAAACCATATCACTATCAGATATGCTGATGACACTACTCTATTTGCGTCTCGTTGAACTTTTCCACAGAGTTGAAAATAAGTGGACTGGTTGGACTCACCATCAACAAGTCAAAGACAAAAGTCATAACCGTCGACAGGACCGGGCAACTCTCTGGGACTAGAGAACTCTCAGATCTTAAATTTGTTAGCGACTATGTATACCTCGGAACTTTACTTACCAACCAGAGCGGAAGTGAACGAGAGATCAAAAGACGGATTCAAATGGCCAAAGCTGCAATGAACAAGCTAACGCGAAAACAGAAAAGTCTCCAACGTTACCAAATGGAAACTAGTCCGGACATTGGTTTTCTCGATTTTTTATATAGCTCAGAGTCGTGGACGATCCGGGCACCAGAACGGAAAAAAGAAGGTCGCTTTCTAGATGTGGTGTTGGAGAAGGATGCTCGGTATACTGCTAGAAGGAGAAACCAATCCATAATTGAGCATCTTCATATCGCAGACGAACTTTCGACAATATGCTACCAGATTTTCCTGCTCGCCGATTTATGTCATGTATTATGATGATGTATCATGATGTATTTTGGTCATATTGCTCGCCGACAATCAGACTACCTTGATAAACTGGTTGTGGTGGGTAAGGTGGGCTGCCTATATAACAACTGGCCTGAGAGAGGCCGAAGAACCAGAAAATTGTCCTTAACGTCTTGAAAACCATTCGGGGACACGACCTTCAGCAATGAAGATAACGACTAAGAAGAAACCACATCACAAAGGCGATTTTTTTAGTCCTGAACCAAAATTTTAATGTCGGTACTGAACCAAAATTCTAATGTCTAACTAAAAAATTTCAAAAATAGAACAAGATCAAGAAAAAGAACGTCGTATTTTTGATAATTAAATCCCTTGATCACATTTATGTGGTCTGTGCCCTTGATGATAACGTACCGGAAAACTTATATTACACTTATTTTCAGCAAGTTCAATTCAATATTGAAGGCACAAAAAAAACTGTACATTTTTAGACTCGGGATGAATGTTTTTGTCGTTTGTTTAAAAAAATAAATATTTTGGAGGATTCAGCGACAACGTAGACCTTAAAAAGTAAAAATAACGACTGTTACTTTTGAAAATGGTGAGGAATATTTTAGCAGGTGAAGATTCCTGTTTTTATGCCCACACTTCCGGAAGGGAATAAAAACGAGATTGTTTTATGTAAGTGCCGGTAGGTTCAGTTCGCAATTTGATTATCGCGCTATTCTTATCGTAAAGGGCATAGAGTTCAATTTTAAAGTCTGAAGTAAAACCCACCTGCCTGACGTAAGATGAAGGACAGTAATTTTGTAAGAATATTCCAAGTTGTGATCTAAGGGAACAAAATAGTGTTACTTTTAATATCCTACAGGAGGCGCAGACGGTCCGTCACAGATTTTATGAAGGTGTCGAACTACAAGAAGTAAGATATCGATCGGCTGCTTTGTTTGTAAAGAGCTCTCAAAATGTAAAAAGTCTGAATTAAAAACAAATTATTTTTGATCTGCAATTTCCCGAAAATCGTTAGTGATTTTTAATACTATGTAAAGTAAAACGTAACGCAATCCCACGAAATTTTTATTTAATTTTTTGGCTAAAAGACTAGCGGCCAATGCCATAAAAAATATTGACAGATCAGGTATCAATGTCATTGTTGTTGCAATATGATATTGAATATTTTAGCGTTATATGTTGCTGCCTTTTGGACTTTTTTTAGTATCGCAGTGTTGCTGGTAATTAATTTAACATGTCTACGAAACTTTTTTTTAAATAAATGAATAAAAAATGTAAGTCACAATTTTTCTTTTCGTTATTTTGCTAAGCTCTTTCTTTCAAGCTTTATATCAAGCAAAAAAATTGAGGGTGGTGTTTTTCTGGGAATAAAGTACCAAGCTCCATACTAATTCCGTACAAGTCTTTGTAGGCACTATATAAATACAGTTTTTCTATCGACTATCGCGTCGGGCTCGGTCGTACATCACAAAATCCAAAAACATTCAAAACCGACTTATACAGCGACCGATACAATATACCGCAAAGGTTTGCATTATGAAACGTATTACTAAAATGCCACGAATAACTGCAAAAAACAAAAATCACTTTCGTTACCTTTCCTTTGCTAGAGTAAGTAAAGAATATGTAATATATTTTGCGAGAACTAATAGCGGAATCCTGTAAAGATATCCGTAGGGAGATCAGGAGGGAAACGAATAAAGGGAATATTTTTAGCTTATCGAATACTTAACGTGGAAGTACGTCAAGAAAGGACTCTTTCATCTTACGTAACCATGGAAATATGATTTAATATTGGTCGGAAGCTATCTTATTACAAAAATTCTTCGGTACCTTTCTATCAGTTCTTGAACACCACACCTTGTGATATACAAACAAAATGTGAAGTGGAAAAGTTTACATTACGTCATTTACAATAGCCCCACCTTAACTATTGTAATCTTTAGTCATCGACAGACTACACTAAATAATACACAGTTCCAAATACCACGATAAAATATTTAACATTTGGAACATACTGTAAGCCGTGGCAACCTCATTAGGCTCTCTTTCAAGCTGTTGCTTGACGTACCGCCTCGCAACCAGAGGCCGTGGGTTCGAAACAATAAGAGAATGATATTAATAAACATAAATATTAGATACCATCACATACGTTGCTCTGATCCCAAAGTTAAGTAGCTAAAATACTTGTGTTATGGCAATCGGAAACAAGTACGGTACCACAAACACCCAGACCCGAAATGCGGCGTAAGGAAGTCGAGACACGCAATTGTAGGTGGACTATATGGCGCTGACGCTATTCTTTTGCCTGTGCTATCCTCGCTAAAATGGTATCAAAGTACTCATGATCCTTCCTTCACTGCGAAGGCAGCTGTGTGAGCGTGAGTCTTCGGTTGATGAGAAGGTGGTACAGTCTTGTTTATTAAACCTTATTTGAAAGGTGATAAGCAGCACAAAACAGATAGCACTGAAGATAGAAAAATGAGATTAGATTTTTCAAACAAAAGTTGGTTCTGTTCTATTTACTTAGTGGAGGCCACTAGGTTTGGGCCAGTGTCAGTTTCTAGGAACGCGGTCAGATAATGTTGATCAAGAGTTTTGAAGAGTGCAGGCAGATCGTTATTGGTCAAAAATACCAACGTTAAGGTTGCAGCAAGGTTGTTTTGGAAGAACCTGTTCAACAAACTTACAGGCGCATGGGACTTGTCAACTTATGTCTCAGGGTGACAGGCGCAGTGGCAGTTTCCCTCAGATCTTTTGCGATTTAAAGCTCTGAGTGGCACCGTAATTGTGATGGACAGGCGTGTTGCTTACCATCAGGCGTAGGACTTGTTAGTCACTTCATATTAAAAAAGAAAAGAAATGCTGTTGGGTTTTTTGTGGAGGGAATACTTGAGATGAAAAATAACAATCATGGACAACCAAGAAACTAGAGCCTAACATTATTAAAGAAGGAAACACATAAAGAAGAAGGGATTTAAGGTTAATAGGGCGGGGAATACAGGAAGGAAGGAGGTCATACAAGGAAGTCAACATTCAAAGAATATGTGATCAGGGGAACCCCCATCGGAACCACATTCACACAAAGAGCTGTCTGTGACACGAATTTTGTGAAGGAACACAGGAGAACAGAAGTTGATTTTTGAGTCAGAGCAACACTGACTGACAACGTCAACCTGACGACGCAACGCAGTCAGTTGCGTTCCAATCAGTACGCGGGGCATTTGATACCATAGTAGATTGAATAACACATGTAGAATACCGAACACGAGACAATCTAGAAAAGCTCGTTTTTTTCATTGACCCGGCCGGGGATCGAAGTCATCATGAAAACCGGTGCGTAAGCCACTCGACCACGGAGGTCGTCAATAAATAGATAAAATAAATAAATTGCCTGTAAAAATTGAGAATTCCTGGAATTACCGGGAGGAACGCTGGTTGTGGAACAGACGTATTTTTACAGCTAGCATAACACCGCATTATTCGCGAAAAAGTTTACACTATTATTTATAACTACACTAATGTCTACAATTATATCAAATTATACACATCTGTGTCCTCTACTATGATCCGTGGCATGTGTTCTCTATTACAGGATCAGCTCTGAAAATCAGCGTAGCTGTCGGGTGACGTATCTCGTAACAGAATAGTACGCTTTAGGGCTTATTACTTATTTGTTACTTGTATGTGTATCATTTAAACAGTGACAGGAGAATATGAACTCTAGGCCCTAATATCTACATCCGAATATTTAAAGATTTTATTTACCACCCAATCCTACGTTCTAAATTAGTTATACCATGAGTAAAATTACGAACATCTCGTGTACCGCTCAGAAAGTATAATCATCTGAGCTATCAATATAACAATTATCTTGCAGGTACGAGAAGCAAATATGATAGAAAATTGAAGACGCACGAGCAAGATAGGCCCGGACCTGTGGCCCCGTTATCCATAAGGACCCCGTATTCCTGTGAAAGTGGACCGAACAAGCGATGATCACTTTTCCAACCAGATCTAATATTACCAGTTAGTTTGCAACTTCAGTAGCAGTAGAACTCCTTGTAAAAGAGTTCGTCCAGGGAAGTACTGCCACCTTACCTATTTCTGCCACCAAGCAGCAATGTGAGCATTACCGCGTTTCAGTTTTGAAGGGTAAGGGTGCGGATGAAATTACGCGCACATAGAACTTGTCAACTTATGTATGAAAGTAACGGGCGTGGTGGCAGTGACCCTCAGATCTCTATAATTTCAAGCTCTGAGTGGCACTGCAACTGCTATAAACAAGCGTGTCGTTTATCACCAGACGCACGACTGTTGGTATTTATAAAACAATAACATGGTAATCTTCGAAAAATATTTTTTCAAAAATTAACACTTAAGTAGAGAGGGTTGCTCAGGGTCCCAAATTATATATATTTTCATGGGCCCCCACTTAGCTAATACGAGCCCTGGACAACAGTGTACCAGTATTGTAGGTAAGTGATTTATTGGTTCGCAGTAATTGACGGGAAAGTCAATTAAGGGATTTTTTTCTTTATGAAATGGTCTTAAAGTGTTTGAATATAGTAAGTGAAACACGTACACATTTCCCATAGACCCTGGGCAATTATTTTAGTAATTATTAGTTTTCCTTAGAGAACAAGCGAGATTTTAATCATAAGAATCCTCACAAAAAGGCCTGTTCATTATGGCTGCCAATTAAAAAAAAATATATATTGCAACATTTTGAAATAACAAAGCAAAAATTTTGAGACAAGCTTTTACAATAATTCCTTAATTACTAACAAATATAAGTTAATATCAGTCAGTAACTTGAACATAATATTGTCATTCTGGAAAACTCTTTCTTTTTTAATATTTTTTTTCTATGTGCCTGACTACCAGGGTTCCTAAAGGCCAGCAGAAACCGGCGGATGGTCATTAAATTTAGTAACGTATATTTTATGTTATTTCAATTGAGATAAGGCACAAATTACAACGCTTTTGTTGAGACTGTCCACAGAGTATCTCGGCGCATTTCTCTCTGCGTCTCAAAACATTTTATATCTTATTTCAATTGTATTGGTAATCAGTAGCGAGGTGTCCATATAACTCGACTCCCACCGGCTTGCCTCAAAATTTTCCGCTTATTACCAAAAGACTGTACTAAACAGCGCGCATACCCCAACACTTAAAAAACTCGTATTCAATGATGAACGTGTAGTAACTTGTCCTTGATAATACGGAGTACTATAGCTTCCCCTAGGATCTCAGCCAACCACAGCGAGAGTCAAGCCAGCCTTAAGTGTCGCCAATTCGCCTTTTTAACGGGAAAAGTAGTTTTTGTTTTTCTCCGGCTTTACTAACCACAGTTTTCACGCCTCACCACTGATTGGTATAAATAAAAAATCAGGAAACTTATAAGGATCGATTCGGGACATCCGGAAGCACTAGGACAACTTTAATTGGAAAAACAAAAACGCAGCACAAGCCGGAACATTTCATGTTAGAAAATTAACCAAACGAAATACGAAAACAATAGAGAAACACGCTAATGTCGAAATTAATAAAATTAAAAGCGTGCTCCTGATTTTATTAAAATCTCTGGTATTTATTTCCGCTATTATAAAAGAACGTGACGCCATGAAATTTTTATTTTTTAATTTCGTGTGCTATGACGTCACTTAATTTTGGTGAAATTACGCATCTAGAGGTTTTATCACACAATAGTGGTGCAAGATAAAAATGACCTGTAGGTCAGCAAAATGGGGGTTTTTGGTTTTTTATTAATCATCATCAACCTGTCAGTCTCAAGGGGACGGGCGCAGTGGCAGTGCAAAACACTGAGTGGCACTGCACCTTGCCATGGTGTCGCTTACCATCAGGCGCACGACTTGTTCTTTAGTCACTTGGTATAATAAAAAAAAGAAAAAAACATGCAACTATACACTTTTCTCCGAATATCGTCTCCAATGCAACTGTAGGTCTTTATCGAAAAACGAAACGAAATGGTTATTTTATAAAAAGAAATGCATTCCAGAAATAGTTTCAAAAAACGCTTTTCAAAAAAAAAAAACTAACTTCCCTTCGTACTTTTCCAGGCCTAGATAGAACTGGTTGACGAAATGTTCAGGCGTACTGTAGGCAATTTAATTTGTCATAGAAATACCAACTGAATGCGTCTAGCATAAGATCCATTTTGCAAAGAAGCAGTGATACGGTTTCGAACGATCCCGAAACAGATTCTTAGAACTGTTTTCGAAACTTTATTTTACAAAATGTAACCTAAATTAATACAATAAAGTCTTGTTCTGTAACACATGATTTGAACGAATTACGCACGAATGAACTGTTTTCTATGCAGTCGCACACAAGTAACGTAACGTGTTTCCAGTAAGGTAACGCTATGGCGTTTTGTCTATGGACAAATAACTACGTACCATATTATGTATGGCAAGTTATGACTTGCAGTGCGAGTCCGTGTCGTTTTCTTAAAATGTCGTTTCTTTAGTAACCGTTTCTGAAACCTGCATGAAAGCATTTTTTCGTTATTGAAATTGAAAGTGTTTCTTGAAACGCTTTCGGAAAATAACGCTCAGTAATGGAACAAGATCTGTCAATGTGTAGCCTGTCGCCTGTATACATATAATTACGAGATAATGAACCGTACGCCCATAGCTCAAGTGTTAAATTTATTTTACTACATTAAAATAAATATTTGCATACCTACTTATTTTATTTTATGTTGACAACGAAGAAAGATTTCTTTGTACAATAAATGAAGTGTATGACACAGTCCATTTAGCCAATTTCGCTTTGTGTTTTCGTTTGGCATTTTTCCCGGTTCGCTAATTGTCTGGCCTCGGCCTTTTTCTTTTTTTTTTTGTATTCCAGATTTCTCTCAGGCAGACAAACAAAGAGATTCTTTAACATATTTTCGAATCTGACATGGCCGCTAAGTCATTTCTAGAGGCGGAAAAACGAATGACAAAAGAAAATAATCTCAGTTCAGAGTACTAAAAAACCGACCTCAAAAGTACGTGGAATTACATCTATTTGCTAAGTTTTATTGAAATATCCTTAAATTCGCCACTATGCAGGACTTGACACTGGACATAATAAAAATCGGTTCTCACTACGCCTTGAATTGGAGAAATAGCAAAATCAACCATTAAAATATTTGCTCTTTAACAAAATTTAGGCGCTATTTATAAAAATGAATCTTCATGCGTGAACAGCTACCCTTACAGGTGGATGATTTCCTTCAAAATGAAATGGGACCACTATGGAAGTACGCCCTTTCCAACAAAACAAGAATCATGAAAATCGGTTCACAATACCGGAGCTATCGCGTAACATACATACAAAAAAACATACAGTCGAATGAAAACCTCCTCCTTTTTTGAAGTCGGTTAAAGATAGCAAAGTAAAATGAATATTTGAAAAACGAATCAATATTGAGGTGCCTAATTACGAATATTACCAGTCAATAACATACATAGTTCTGATAGTAACAGTTATATTTTAATGAAAGCGAATTATTTCTCCTTAGTAAATGCAATTAACATTACGACTTATAAGTTATATGTCATATTATTATAGTCATATTGCATAGATAATGAAATAATTATCAGAGTTAAAGTACTTGTATGAATTTGACATTTCACAACGTGCCAGATTCTGCCTGCAGATTCTGATTGTACAGATTTCGAAATAAATACACCACATTTTTTTTTATTTTTTTTTTTTATTGTGACTCGGCAAAATGACTGCACCGCGCCTGATGGAAAGTGCGAATACAGTCCAGAGATGAGAGTAACGGATGGAAAACACAAATATCTTCACTCCGTCACTCTCATTTTGCCGGTCTGGCCAAATGCTTCTTCACACTACGTTTGAAGGACCCGATGTTATAGAGGGGAGGGAATACATGCGCCGGGAGTTGGTACCCGTATTAATATAAAACCACCGTATTAATATAAAACCACATACCGTATTAATATAAAACCATGACAACAATTACATTATTTATCACGGTCAAGCTATTGATACGTCATCCTTATTAATCAGAACTCAAATATCCCAGAATATCGTATCGCATTGGCGAATATCATCGAATGTCGTGCCATATTGGTGTGTACCGGGAAATATGACGGGTAACAAACACAATTGTTTGATCAGGGAGGTATCCAATATCAGCAGTAACCTAATATTGGTTCCTAATAAAGAATTTTGGTCTTTGATTAAGACGAGTTTTTGTTTTGTTATTATTGGGCTTGTATTTCATTGTCTATAATACAGTTGTGGAAGAACACTGAATAATACTTTATAAATCTAAAATTATTTTGCGGTTTCGAAAGTTACTAAGCTCTTATTTGTATATACTAGTTATTATCTGAGATCGTCCATAGGTTTATATAACTGTAATTAGGAGCGTCGACAGTACTATTTTAGTAGCTACACAGTTTGTTGATCCGAATTATTACGTAACAACTTGTCTAGAATGAAATATAATAGTGTTAAAATACTTTTTATGATTCTAGTACGCGTATAAAAACATAATTATCACAACACTGACGCAGAACAAAGGAATTCTATTTTAAAATTCAAAATCAAAACGTTTGGCTTTCATAACGTCTTTTTAAAACTGGCTTCCTGGCATTTGAGCCAGTGTATTAAAATAACATATTAGAGCGTTTTCTAATCCGTTCCCAAAAGAATCTACTATAACTTATAACGTATTTTTAGAAAAGGAAGTGACTTTTTGTGCGCTTAAGTGGATGATAAAAGTTCCGTAAATCAAAGTGTTTTAACTCTCGAATTTTTGGTCGAGGAGTTCTTTTCTTTGATAACATTCTTTAATGTTAAATGTTATATTTTTGATGCAAGAAAATTTTATATCTGTTCAAGCCTGAATCATAAAGAATAATATCTAATCTAGGGAAGTGCTTTCGCACTGAATTCATAAACAAAAAAGATTAAACAGTCGAAGAATCGAAAATGCGGTACAGCTCTATACAAACTGTTCCGAACTATAACGCTTTAGCACCAATACTTATAACAAAATCATAAAACCATTCAATAAAGTGACTGGCATCAAAACAAAACTTAACACTTAACCTCTAGCCGTTAATTCGAAGGATTAAAAAGATGTTCCAAGTTTAAAAACAGTTTCCAGCAAATTTATTTTTATGGACAGCGATAAAATTCTTTATGGTTAGTAGTACGTGTAGTTGATTTTATACATGGTAAGTATTTTATGAGGGATCATCATTTAAAAGAAATATGCATTAAATATGCAATGGTATAGTGCGTTATGATAATAAATAAAGGATATAATAGAGAAGAAGTTATTTAAACGTGTAAGTACAGCCAGTTCATAGTGAAGGGGAAAGACAGCCTGGTGGAATAGATGTTCTGTTCTGTAGACCTGGAGAAACAAAGAATTAAAATAATTATTATATCTTTAGCAGTGTTTAAACTGCTGTTTATTCTAATTAAACCATTCAAACCATTTATTTTCACACACATAAACAAAAAAGTTACAGATAGGATCAAAAAAATCATAGAATTTAGAGAAATTACAAAAAACTTTAATACATATTTCCAAATTTTAATAAAGATTATCTCAGTACAGAGTACTAAAAAAACCGACCTCAAAAGTACGTGGAATTACGTCTATTTGCTAAGGTTTATTGAAATATCCCCTAGTTCGCCACTTTACAGGACTTGACACTGGAGATAATAAAAATCGGTTCTCACTACTCAAAGTATATTGAGAGAAAAACGCCTTGAATTGGAGAAATAGCAACATCAACCATTAAAGTAATTGCTCCTAAATTGAAGTTAGGCGCTATTTATAAAAATGAATCTTCATGCGTGAACAGCCACCCTTCGAGGTGGATGATTTTCTTCAAAATGAAATGGGACTACTATGGAAGTACCCCCTTTCCAACAAAAAAAAATAATTATGAAAATCGGTTCACAAATACCGGAGTTATCGCGTACATACATACATAAAAAAAAAACATACAGTCGAATTGAGCACCTCCTCCTTTTTTAAAGTCGGTTAAAAAAAATCCTAAATATGTGTGTTACGGACACGAGTTTAGAGAAATGTTGAAATCAGTTTGCACTATTTGTATGAACAAATACTTCTCCCGGCATTCGAACAAGAGACCTCTGCGTGGCAGACCAGCGCATGGTAACCTAATAAACACTATGTTTGCTCCAGGACTAGATAGCGGTTACGAGCAAGTCCATTTACTTTAAAAAAAATCTACGTTCTGCAGTGGACACAAGTATAAAAGTACAGTAGTCAATAAGGTTTGCAAAACTTAGTATAGTCGAGCGAACTGCAAATCTATATCAGAACATTCTTTTAAGTTTTAAGTATTTTGTTCAGTGTATTAATTAATTATAATCTTTGCCCTGCAGAAGCGTGTTGTTAGGGCATTTCACAAACTGCGCTCCAGAGTGTGTAAGAGATAAGTTTAAAGAAAAACATTTTAACACAGGCATCTGAATCAATTTATGTTAAGACGATATTAGTAAGTAATTTTTTCATAAATAGTAATGGACTGATGCGAGTAACGAAAATAAATTAGTTGTACTGGACAGTCGTCTTCACGAATCATTTAAGGAGGCCTATGTATAACATTTGTCGCGAACGCCTTGCTTTGTTATCTTCTTTTGTTTTTTGATTTGTTGCTTGTCAGTGGTGTATTTTTTATTGTTTTTCTCATTATAAGTAATTGTGCTCATTTTTGTTCTTTCCTCACTCTCTTTCTGTATTTTTGCTCATATTTTCCTATACAATATTCCATATTTCAGGCTTCTATAAAAAAGCAAGCCAATTATCTATTTAGTTCTATCAAGTCATTTCTACCAATAATATTTTTGAATAAACATTGCAAATGATGTATGTGAATAAAAATATTTATTTATAAAGAACAAACGTTTATAAAAACCTAAATTTCTTAGTCAATCTTCTCAAAGAAAACTGCTTTTCGAATGAAAGTGATTTTTGCTTACTAACGAAATGGAAATATTTAGTTAATATAAAATAAGTACCTCTATTTTATTTAGCATATTTTATAATTTTTTATTGAGCATTGGCTATAGAACCATCACCTTCAAAATGTAAATGTACTTAAACTAAAAATTTATTGTGTATAAATTGCAACTACAAAAATCCGCCATTATGCTTTTCTTAACAACAGTCGCTACGATTTTATTAAATTTTTTAAGGCGTTCGAAATTATATTATTTTTAGCGTTTTTTTTCGCAATAATATCAATTGTTATATTGTGTAACTTGTTTCAAGAGTTCCGATTTTAATTTGTTAGCAGCCAATCCACATTTAAACAGTCTAGTGTAATGTTATTTCTTATTTATATTCTACGGTTAATTAGACATTGAGTACGTAAATAGCTTTTATAAAATGAAGAACAGTCCTACATTTTACAAGAAGAACCGTCCTACATTTAAAGAAATTCCAATTATAATAACAACGTACGAGCTCTGAAACTCACAATAATTACAATGGCTCGAGTCGGATGTAACATAAAGTTTGTACGAAATTATAACAATCAAGTTCCTTCTTTCCCTTATTAAATGTAGCATAATTGTGGGACTTCACAGTTGATTTTCTATGATGTAAAATGAAGGCCCAAGCTTATTATTCAAAATATATGGTAACACCGAGTCTTTAACAGTATTGAAACGCATCATTATGTTAAATTAATTATAATTGCTCTGTAGAAATAACCAGATCCGTTAAATAATGTGAAATAACATTTTGCATTATATAATTGTACTTATTTGTTCGAATATAATTTTTTTTAAATAAATATATCATTAGCTACATAAAATCAAAATTCCTCTCTACATCATATTGATACTAATGATACCTATATTTATTTTATCTTTAGTCTACGGTAGATATAAGTCTTTCTCCGGTTGGCAAAGGGAAACTGTTGCTCATCCTATAAAATATAGCTTTTCGATTTCCGAAATTTAAATTTGTTTGGAAAGTATCACGAAGTCATTCGTGTAATTTTGTTTTTTCTATCTCATCATTAAGAAACAAAAAACGAGCGTGTCTCGTACACACATTGTTATCTATAGAAATCCTTTTCTAAAATTTCCGAACATTCGCCAGTTTCAGCGTGACCATACTTTATTATGTCCAATAAACGCACCATGGGACTTCACAGGATAAATATTTAGAACTGCCGCCATATTATGTAATACGCTTTTCGATTTACATTTTCAAAATTTAGATTCTTCAAAGTAAATCAGGAAGTGGTTCGTGTTAATGCGTTTTTTTTTTCTACTAAAGAACAAAAAGCGACCGTGCTCATTCAGACATTGTTAACTTTAGTAGTCTAATTTTAAAATGTTGAAAAACGTACCATGAGACTTCGCACAATAAAAGTGTTCTACGCTTTTCGATCCCGATTTTCAAAAATTTTATTATTCAATGTACGTGATTCGTGTAATTTCATTTTTTTCGCCTCATTACGACGAAACAAAAGACGACCGTGCCTTATTCACACATTGTTATCTACAGAACCCGTTTTCAAATTTTCGGAAATTCTCAAAAGTTTCACCAAGTCTCACCATGACCATATGTTGAGTGAAAGCACCGTGAGACTTCGCATGATAAATGTTTTACAACTGGAGCCATATGTTAACATGTTTGTTATGGCTGTTAACACTTGTTTTATAGGTGCTTTCTAAAGCAACTTTCGGTTTTTACTCGGAAAACGTATGCACGTTGTTGAATTACGAAAAAAGTTTAAATAAATAATGGTAAACGATGTTTTCGGACGTTCTTTTCAACAATGGTAGTACGTAAAACAATATTACATTGAAAAAAACATGGAAAAACCGCCGCTATCCGGGCCTTATTTATTAAACAGTATAGTGGTGATCCATATGTCTTTATTCTAAAATTATATTATAAACAAAAAATTTACGGTATTCATAACGTGACCATTATATTTAATCCTCAGAGCGGGAAACCCGCAAATTTATTATTGTTTAAAAAATAAAACACATTTTTATGATAGTTACGAAATGTTCAGTGATGATTAAAAAAATAACTAATGTCATGAGTGGTGTGGGCTGTCTTTATATATTTCTCGCTTTCGCGCCATTTTTTTTTAATCAATGTCACACAATGTGTCCTGTTGTGTCAAAGGCGGGACATTCATAATATTTTGGGGACAGCGGGCCACGATGCTTAAAAGCGGGATGTTATGTATACCGCGAAGGACATCTGGGTTTGTGGGACGGTTATGGATTATATTTGTCGCTATGTAGAAATAACCATAATCCTCCTTTTAGCTCCGCAGTTGCGTAATATAGAAACGAAAACACTATCGCGCAGCTCTACGTATGAATAAAATATTCAGGCCAATAATATAAAAATGGCTATAAAATAAACGTATTAAAACAAAAGAACAAGAGGCAAAAGAATCTATTATTTCGGCCACATGAAAACCAGCGGAACCCTACATAATTCACTGCGACACACATTTGGCAATTTTGACGTTTCTTTGATGTATAGCATTCGAAATGTTTTCTTTGAAGAGGAAAAACAATTTTGTTTTTGCGTTTACATTCTACTCTGTTACAATGGGGTAAAATGTCATTTTCCGTGTTTTATTGTTATAATAACAACTTATTTGGTTGTTTCATGAATCTATAGGGCTTTCTTTTATATTACTTATTTATTATAAATGTGTTATACATAAGAAATTGGCGTGTTTCTATTAATTCTCCAATTTGTTGTTAAAACCGCTTTATAT
This sequence comes from Hyposmocoma kahamanoa, assembly GCF_003589595.1. Lineage (NCBI taxonomy): Eukaryota > Metazoa > Arthropoda > Insecta > Lepidoptera > Cosmopterigidae > Hyposmocoma > Hyposmocoma kahamanoa. The sequence goes on along the minus strand of NW_020653743.1, from coordinate 4,970,754 downwards.
AATTAAGTAGCAGTAGATGACATTTTGAAAGAGTTTGTGCAGGGAAATACTGACACCACATCCATTTCTGCCTTCAGTAACGCGAGCATTATTCCGTTTCAATTTTGTTCAGTGTTCAGTTCAGTGAAACTAAAGGCGCAAGGGACTTGGTGATGGGTTCAACTGCAGTGCCACTCAGATCTTTGCGATTTAAAACTCTCTGAGTGGCATTATACCTGCTATGGCACGGCGTGTTTCTTACCACCAGACTTACGGCTTATTCGTCCCGTCATCACTGAGTATCATGAAAATAATTTAAATAATCGCTAGCAGCTTGAGGCGGGTTTCTGTAGCGTGTCGCTTCTAGCACAATCTGCATTTGTGACGGTCCTGCTCGATACGACACGTATTTTTCGCCGGTTCTTGAACCAGAGTTCTTGACCGCAGCCGACTGTGCCATTGCCGACGAATACCGCCTCTCTCATTTGAAAATTCAAAATTAATAAAAAATAATTAGTAGCAGTAGAGCTCCTTGAGAAAGAGTTCGTCCAGTGAAGTATTGCCACCTTACCTATTTCTGCCGCCAAGCAGTAATGTAAGCATTACTGCGTTCCGGTTTGCTGGTGATATTACAGGCATAAGGGACTTTTCAACTTAGGGCACAGTGGCAGTGCCCCTAAAATCTTTGCGATTAAAAGCTCTAAGTGGCACTGCAACTGTTATGGTTAGGCGGGTCGCTTACCACCAGCGCATGACATAATAAAAAAACTGTGCATTACCTTCATGAAGGAAGAATTTTGATCGAAGGGTGTCTTATATCGGCGGTTCCGCGGCCGGTTACCCGACACCAGATTGCGCCACACGTCACCGACAAGTGCAATTCGTGTAGATTAGTTAGAAATCGTGTTTTATTATATTGTATGTATGTTAGTCTCTAAGGTATATATTATATAGGTCATGTGGCCTGAAATAAATAAATAAAAAATAAATTACCCTGCAAAAAGCTGTAATTTGAAATATATCGGTCCGTATATGTAGTTAAAACTAGCCAACAGGCTGCGAAAAACACAGGACAATAATAATAATTAACTGCCTCCGTAGCCCTACCATGCCGGACTGCCACGCCGAGGTCTCGGGTTGGATTCTCGGGCCGGGAGAAATATTTCTTTGGCCTATATTTTATTTATCTCGTGAGTTTGGGTGTAATTTGAGTTATCTACATGTCGCCATCCCCGGGGAACAAAAAGATAACTGCCATTATCACCGTTTTAGTGTTATATCATATTTAAGATGTGTAGGTACCAACACATCTTTTCAGTTTTTTTTCGTGATTTTTAAGCAGTTACTTACGGAATAACAAAATAGTACAATAATATTTAAATTTTCTACCCGTGCCCAAGTGCACAAGAATAAGGTTATATATGATAATGTTAAACTAAATGAGTTACGTTTCTTAATATGACAAATGACAATAGAATTATGTTCTTGTAAAAATAATTACGCGAAATAACGTTACACACAGTTATCATATTTTAGACCGGTTTCAAACTGTTCAGGCTGTTCGTACAATAAAGAAAATAAAGCAAAAGTTGATTGTCATATCATGGTTTCATTGCAACAGCAGAATAAACGACCTATCCAGAAAAAAACATACTATGTTTACGAGAATCGGATGATATGTAATTATTATCTTCGCCACTTGTACTATTTATTGCAACCCGTAGAATAAAATCATAAGTCAACGGTGTAATACTTGTTTTCGGCTCAGACATAACGAGAACAAAATGATAATCCACAATACAAATCCAACATGACGACTGATTTTGACTCTAATTATTTATTATTGAAATATCTCCATTTTGGCTTAACTTGCGGCTGTTTCATTTATGATATAGAATGCACAAAAAATATTATTTCTTTAAAGCTAACTTAATGTACCTACGTTCAGTATTTAAGAACTTATCAATGAAAACATGTTTTTTATTTTTCCTGAAATATTACTTTGTTGCGATTATCATTTTTTTCTCCGGGGATGGCGAAGTGTGTCCACGGCACCAGTGCTACAGGGCTTCCCTAGTGTGAGCGTGTGCGTTATTTATTATTTAATAATGTGCCGGGTAACCACACAATAAATTACCTGGTCTCAAACCAGAGAAGTCCTTGTATGATGAGTACACGACTTTCACTCACACTATCCGGAACAAACCAAAACCAACTCAGAAAAGTTCATTTCTCAAATTAGTCATCCCGGGAATCGAACCCGGTACCACCGCATCTAGTGCCCACAATGCAAACCGTTGAGTCACCGAGGTGAGGTGACAACGGTGGTGGTGGTAACCTTATGTAGATATAAAGTTAACAAGTTATGCATGTTTAGATTGCAGATTATGGCAAATCATTGTTTTATAAAGAAACCCACATTCTGCAGTGGGCTATTATAGTAATAGTACAGTAGTCAATAAGTTTGCACACTGTATTTTACAGTAAAATTAACCTCAATTATGAACACGCTCGTCTGTAGACTATATTTAAGAAAGCAAAATTAAATAACGAATTTGGAATAAAAAAGTTAAAGGCTTTTATTAAGACAATTTTGACTTATCTGCGTTTTGAAGTCCCTTGCCCCATTGTTCTTCCAGCGGGTTAAAAAATTTAATAAACCCTCTCATTGTCTAAACGAAAAATACAAGAAATACACAATATGACGACAGACTTTAATTTTTAATGAAACAATGCATTTCTATTGTAAAATGAGAAAAAATAAACCCGAGATAGTTACTTTGCAGACATTAGTCCCGCTACTCGATAACAGATGGCGCCACCAGTATTCCAAGCGACAAATTACGCTTTATAGCCAGCGAACGTCGAGTCTTACAAACAATATTCGACTCATTTAATAATCAAGACAAATATTTTTCTTTAATGGAAGTATAAAGATATGTTCGAAACAATTTTAATTGCTAGGTATCCTTGGGTTTTGTAATTTATTTACTGCGAATAATGTCTTTTAATATCTTATAAAGAAAATAAGGATAATTTTTTTATTAATTGTAGCAGCTTTATTTCTTTGTTTACAACTTGGTATTATGTGAAATTATTAATAATAGCCTACTCACCTTTGTTTACTTGTTTAATCGAGAACAGCAATATTTGGAAAGAACATTCGATTTATAAAACGAAGAAACTTAGCAAGCTTATCAACAAAGTGCATATTACATAGAATGATAATTTGAAGTATCGAAAATTTATTAAAGTCAATAAATAAGCACCAAATCAATTTCTAACGCTAATAGCTGTTTCACTCATACATTACATGCTTGTATGTCCCACTACAGCCCAGTCCAAATACTGCACAGCCCAGTCTATACTGGGCTACAGGTGCAGTATTTGAGTTACTTTTGGTAGAATTACGTAATTGGAATATATAAAATACGTAATCGATATTTCAAATAAATAATACTGTTAAAAAACTTTATTTATCTACATTAATATATCAGTTTAGCCTTAAATAATAGTTTGAAGTTACAGGATATTATGTACATAAAAATGTCTCGTTGTATTTCAGACCCTACCTTTTTAGTAAAACTAGTCACATTTTATGGAATATCACGTCTCGGCTAGCTTTAATAAAATTACCACTAAGCCGTAAATATATATAACTTAAACCTAGAGCTATAATATTGTCTTGGTGGTGTGGTGGTATAGTCATGTTACCAAAAATAACCCATTTCAAAATACTGCAATTTGAAATTTAGATAAAGGACAACAAAATATCGTATTTTGCAATCTATATTTTAATTAAGACATAGACCTCAGTCCCAGTTCGATCCCCGGCCGGGTCAATGTAGAAAACTAACTTTTCTACATTCTCCAGTCTGGGTGTAAGTGGTACCGCGTTGTTTCAGATTTCCATAACTTATAACTGCTTTAGTTACTTACTTTGGGGTCAATTATGTTCTTAGGTTATTTTACGTACTTATTTATCCAATTTATACAATCTTTTACTGTAGACTAATTAAATTACATATGTATAATTTTCAATGACAGTGATGATTTAATGAATGTCAGCTTTATATTGAATTACTAATTCACGTTCATTTGCAATAATGTGAAGATTGGTGATGTCATGTTTATTTTGAATTTCAATTAAGATTCCAAATTCGGATACGTAATTCAAAATAGAATATTTCAGATGAAGACTAACATGTAAGGTCCTTTATTAGTCCACATCCTTCAGTTAATGTATCCGGACGCACTTTTACTACACGAAACGAGCATTTCATAAATTTAGTTCAAGTAAGTTAGTCTTTTTATTGTAAATAATAGACACACCTTTGGCTACAATGTCACTTGATACTGAACGGTGATGTGACCTACGATAGTACGCGTAAAGGTAAGTTAACTACGGAACAATTTTTTTTCAGGTGCCTGTCCGCGTCGTAAATGTTAAATGGTTTCAGTCAACTTGAATTTTGGTGAGCAAATAAAAGAGGACATCATATTGTTATTCATTTATGTAATATACATTCATACACTTTACGCCCGTTTCCACTCGATATAGGCAAAGGTTACCTAACACACATATTACGCCATTTCTTTTATATGTAAATAATAATAATATATCTATATAATACATTTTGACATCAAACGTCGAAAATTTTTTTCTGGGACTTCCAAACAAAACACCGTATAGAGTAATTCACAATCTAATTTGTTTATTTTTATTAAAATATCCAGCAAAATACGGAATACCTAGAATCGTGAAAAGTAACATTACTTATTTTACAATTTTCTCCACTGCGGTTACGTTTACCAGAGTATATTATATCACAAACATAAAATATGCGAAATACATGTCCTTTGATGATTTTCGCAACATTTCGCTTGAATATTTTAATGGAAATGTGAAAATATTGTTACAAGTTTTTTACCTTTTATCTGAACATTAATTGTTGTGTTAATTTAAGAATATTCAATTATTTAACGAACACTACCTACATTACACTAATGCTTTAAATTTGACAAAAATAATGTTCGTAATTCAAATTTTTCTCTTTTACAAAAAAAATATTTTAAAATTATTGGTAAAAGGTAACCAAAATAGGTTTTAATACGAAAATCAAAAAGAGTGAAAATTTTAAAGATTTTATTTATTATGGTATACACATTTTTGGCATAGGTCTCATACAACCAACACTAAGAACTCTTTCTTCCTTCTATAACAACGAGAGCTCTATAGTAATTTCAAGAATTTTTTGAACCTGGAAAATTGTGATACTAGGTCGTAATCTAAAATCGCCCATCTCAAAACAAAATTAAAATAGCCGAGCTTCTCTAGGGAACGAAATTACGGTATCTACACACGTAAGGTTAAATAGAGTTTTTAAAAATATACTAAGAATAATTGGAAATATGTGGAGAGATTTGTAGTTAAGTGGCTTAGCGTTTACTTCTTGCATTATTTTGTTACTATGTACATGAATTTTAGTAAGTTTTTAAGCAAATAAGTTTTTAAGTTTTCTATTTAGATTACGTACAAAGCCTTTGTGGACGTGGTAGTAATAACTACCACGTCCACGACCGAAGTAATACTTCGGTATGTTTCTTTGGTATTCCTTATTAGACACTATAAAAAGCCTCGTTTTATAGAAACCTTTTATCAGGTTTTTTTTATTATTCTATTTTTAAATAAATATTGTGCACATTGATTGTGAATGATAAATGTGAACAAATGTCTTGCAAAAAAGTAACCCCTAGAGTGTCTTACTCATTCTTCTCAGGGGAATCTGCTTTACGAATGAGTAGAGGTTTTTAACCAGTTCGACGATTCAAAGAGTAATATACCACCCATATAATACCAATGATATTTAAATATTTTATCTTTTACAAGAATTAAAATTGAGCTTTACTCAAAATCTTTTACAAACGTTTTAATTTTTTACGCGAATTCAGTACAATAACAAGTCAATAGTACTACAAATTAATTTTTGACTAACTCCATAAAGATGCTATCTTCAGGATATTAAAAAATGAAAAGTATTGTAATAAATCATATAGACTGATATACATTAAGATCTCTATCTATCTAGACGATTAAAATTCTCGAGTCCAGTTTTTGAACATTAACAGGTTTCATGTTAATTACAAAGTTTAAATTAATGGGATTTATTATGGACTGTGATTTAGTAGCTATTTCCAGAAGCTCTTTTGTTTTCTTGACTGATTGAAGTCCATACATTGATTCCGTAAAGATGAAATTTATTGGAGCTATTGGGAGCTACTCGGGTGAAAACAATAGATTCTGGAATTCCAAGGAACAATGAAAATCTTAACATCTTTTGTTTATTATTTTTTTAAATGACGACTATTTTTTCATTTTGCAGTACGTAAGTACGATCATTTTTAGACAGAATTAGAAATTAAAAAAAAAGAATATTGACGATAATTTTAATGAATGTAAATGAAAACTGTTAGCATTCTTATCAAGCACTTTTTACTCCTTGACGTTTAATTATAATTATTTTTTCTCTTAATTATAATAAGATTTTGTAATACGTTAATAGATAATTAGTAATAATACACATCTGAATAATATACATTAATTGCATGCCAAACAAAGTTGGATAAATTTAATATATGAATGTACCTTATTTTGAAGAACAAAATAGATTGCTTGATAGTTTTTGATTCCGAACACGATATATGTACATTTTTTAATGACTCAGGGGCAGTGCATAGACCTAATCTTATTAGTCGTTTCGACTCAGATCAGGTTTTTTTTGTAGTTTTCTGACACATTTATTATTAATTAATTCGATATAAACACCACATTATACTTCGTTACGTTACTTTGCTGTTCCGTGACGTTTTTTAAATATCACTACGTTTTTTTAAATATCACTAAGTTATACGTCATATCGATGCGAAAATTATTTCGGAGTTTTATGTTATTTATTAGTTTACTTGAATTAAATAGTTTAACGTTACAACTATTACTATCTTTTCTTTAATCCTGCAAAGGATGGAAAAGCATCCATTTCTAAATTCCGACTTTTGTCGTATGAATTTCAATCACTTAAACAATCTAAGTCATAAAAAATCAACTCAACCAAATTTTATGTTCCTAAACAGATACTTTGGTGGTCTTTCGTGAAATATATACCATAATGGTCTACTAATTGACGAGACATTAGCTGGAAACAATATTGTAAGAATTTGTGTGGGCCTTAGTTCATCGACTTGCGTTATGCGGGCTCCAGCTTTCTTTTTATAGTGTCAAACTTTTAGCTTCTATAGTTACGTTCTATTTCTACTTAACTTGTTTCTTTAATTAAACATTACGTTCTCTTTTGTTTTTTTTTTAAAGTTAGTATATCATTATTTTTTTTAAATTGCAGTGTGGTGTACCGTTAATAAGACGTTCGATTTTCGTTTTGGCTTATTATGGCTGCATTATATTATTTTTAGATTTTTTTTATTAAATATTTAGGTTTGTTTTTGTATTTGTTGAGTCTACCGCTCGTGTTTACTGTTGCCGTTACTGTTAATTGACACAGTTAAATAAACGTTTTTGCTCTTAGTATTTTTGTTATTTTTAATTGTATATAGTAAGTAACGTCTTGTCTTTTGTTTTTGTCCAATTACTTCTTCAATGGACACATCGCCATAAATCTTGGATTCAATATTCCTCACATCGCATTAAAATTTATCTTCTAACTATTTATTACAGCAATTACTCATGAACGCAAATGAGTCTCTGTTACTTCGCTAATAAATCTCGGAGATAACCCCAAGCGACCCGACACAGAAACCATAACGGTATAAGATAAAAAATAATAATATTAAACTCCACTCACCTAAAACTACCAATATGAAACACAAACTAATGTACAAGATCATCAGGAATCTTTGGTAACTAATAAACTAAATATATCACACGGGAACACGGCAATCATCTAAATCGCCGATATTTCATATCACAGTACACATCACTATCTACACAATTTTGGCCGCACAACGATCCCATCAGGCCATCACTATGTTACCACCACACATTTTTTGTAACACCGAGTGCATTCGGACAACTTTTTTTTTCAATCCAACTTAAAGTTTCGGTCATCGTACGCAATCCAGGCTCGTACGATCGTCCACAACACTTTCCATCACTATTTAAAGAGTAAAACTTAGTTTCGATTCAAATTTCGAATCTTTGAACACTTTGAATTGTTTAACTGATGTATTATTCGATAGTTTAAGAGCAAGGACCGACACAGGTCCGTCGTCTGTGACGGTCGGGACGCAACTGGCGTGAAGTTTGTCCTGATTGGTGAAGAATGCGCCGCGCATGGTTGCCACACCGTCCACGCTCGACTTGTTCGCCGACCGAAATGGAGAGGCGCACTTGAACACCTAATTTACAATAATGCGATGCGTTTCAAAGTTGGTTGGTTAATATAACCAGATAGACAGTCTTGCATTGTGAGCGTCGTCGCCCTCCTTCATTGCTGGTACGTTTTCAAATATAGGTGCAGGGTCCCGAATGGCTTTGGAATACAATCTTTGTATTGCCATCTCTTTCGTGTAGAAATAAAAAAAGAAAACAGGTAAACGCTCGAGGCCCATGGTGTTCAATGGCCTACAGTTACGGATATTATTTCGGAATATATTTTGTTTTGCATTGGATCCGTTGATTTCCAATTTCGATGACTTCCTGAGCGAATTGGAATATGGAAATGTTTGGATTTATTGGAAATTATGGAATGTGAATTTTATTTCTGTATTGTGACCGACGTACAATACTTCTCTACACACTGTGCCCACTTCACGTGACTTCGAAGAATGTTGGACATCCGTCTTCCAGATTTATTCCTTTACCATAGAATACTAATGTGACAAAAGACCACCCCAATTACCTGGTCAAAATAAGTAAATTTCTTGTACTATAAATACTTAACCTACGAAATTAACTTCGGAGCACTGTTCGGAACAAAAGGACTAGAACAGTTTAAAAAAATATATATATTTTTTTTTATCATCGTTATACGGGACTTAGACGGGACGAACAAGTTATGCGCCTGGTAGCAAGTGACACGCCTGCCCATAGCAGCTGCAATTTGAATCGCAAAAATCTATCTGGTGCTACTGTCATTGCGTCATCTAAAAACACGTACTACCACCATCAGAGAGATGGATTTCTCTATAGAATAAACGGCCTTACGCTTGCTAGGTTGCTTATTTACTTTTTTACATATTAGTTTATTCAGGGTTCCTTTTCACGTAGTTTTAAGAAACTTCATTAATAAGGTTAGGTCAAATTATTTTTATTTAGTAAAAGAAGATTAACTGAAATTACAGGCACATAGGACATGTCAACTTATGTCTCAGGGTGACGGTCGCAGTGGCAGTGCCCCTCAAATCTTTGCAATTTAACTGAGTGGCACTGCAACTGTTATCTTTACTTACTCAACTCTTATATATGGACAGGCGTGTAGCTTACCATCAGGAGCACGACTTGTTCATCCCGTCACTTACTATAAAGAAATAATAGAAAACTGAGAAAGTTCTTTTTTAAGACGGTTGTCAACAATACGATTGCAGTGCCACCTAGCTTTAAATCACAAAGATCTGAGGGGCACTGCCACTACGCCTGTCACCTTGAGACATAAGTTAACACCCTTATCCTTTAAAACCGTAACGCAGTAGTGCTCACAGTACTATTTGGCAGCAGAAATAGGTGAGGTGGCTGTGCTTCCCAGGACGAACTTATTCACAAGACGCTCTACTGTGTTTCATCTAGCGTCTAATTGTCAACTAATAAATGTAACCGCAAAATCTCTCCATAACTATATTAACAAATTAAAACGGCTCATTCATTACATAATCTTGTCGAGTATTTCATATATACTTCAATTCATTTATTATCAAAACGGAGTCAATAAATCACACAATAAATTAAACAATCTATTAAGAATACGATTCGTAGATCGATTAATCGATTCATCTCGGAATCGATTAGAAATAATTTTAAATTGAAAAATCGATGCCCAATATCGATAAAGCTAGGCGCGAAATCTGTTACATCGTCCAACCTTGATGTCAAATGAAGCAACATTTTTTTGCACTACGATCAACGTATGCAGACCCCTGACAGGTGAAAGGTTGTATTAACGTGAAAACTATTTGGCAATGCAATACAATGAAAGAAGCATATTAGGTATAGTTATTTTTTTCACTGATACAATGAAAACTATTTAATCTAAAATATGTACGTACAAACTTTAGTCAGAAACGCTTATTTATATAAGTACAAATTATAGGTAAGTCCATATTAAAAAACGTTTTAGAACGCAGCTGTCAACGATGTGTAAATAATGTAGAGTCTAGATGTCCGAGTTCTAATGTTGCTTACACTTAGTTCCACAAGTCTCGATAGCACTATACTCCTTTACAAGGAGATATAGATCTCCTTGTAAAAGAGTTCGTCCAGGGAAGTACTGCCACCTTACCTATTTCTGCAGCCAAGCAGTAGTGTACGCATTACTGCGTTCCGGTTTTGAAGGGTAAGGGTGCTGGTGAAATTTTTTAGGCTAAAAATTATCTTTCTACACTTGCATATTATTATTTCACTTTTATTTCTACCAATAACATTTTTAAATACTTGATTTATACTTTATGAAATGTGTTACTATTTATTTAAAACTTTTTATATTTAATTTAAAAGCTTGAAGTAATAGGTCAGCTGACAGAGGTCTAACTAAAATGGCCATTAATAAAATTTAACAGGCAAAAGGGTACTGGTTTCCCTCGTCTCATGATTGGCAATGTTCTAAAAGATATAAATTTTATTAATTGTCTATGAAAGGTCGTTTTCTAAAAAAATATGAATATTTTTATATTTCAATGTTGTTGTTGGCACGACTATTTAGCATTATTTATTGTTGTATTAATTTTAAAAATGGAAAAAAAACGTGTTTATTTTAAATTTATATTTTTACAATGACGAATATCATATGATTAAAATATAAACAACCTGAGTGTACATGCAACTTACACAACACGTGTTTGTTTGCCCGTAGGGTATTGATGCTGACTAAGTATGACCACCAATACAAACAATTGTTATTAGTCATATCAATAACATCGAGAATTAGAGACGAAATGTCATTTTTTTTTTATTGAAAACTATTATACCAAATCATTACTGTGACAACTGCGCTCCGAATGGCCAGACCGAAATCGAAACAATTGACGGGTGTCGTCAACTGTTTCACTTCAAATCGGTCTTAGCTTGAGCTTTGCTATAATGGACGAAAATTGCTAAATTACATTAATAAATACATGATATTTTTGGATTATACGGAGACGCACACACAGGTCAGTTGTTGACGCTGTACTATTTCTGTTTTCTAATTTGTGATTTCAGCGCAAACGAGAGTTGATATTTGGATATGAGTTGATAGATGGCCCTTATTTCGTCTCTATTTCTGGCTAAAACTGGATGTATCAATATTATATGCCTGTACGATTTATAGTATATACAGCGTGTTTTGTACAATACGAACAACCTCACAGGAGTGTATTATTAACATCAGAAACTACAACTTTTGTTCCATGGCTTCTAATGTCAGATTTTACTTTCTTACAAAACTAATATTTAAATAGATCGCTCTAAATGTAAGCGGTAATAACCACGTGCGGTACCTTGCTACCAAATGCAGATTATAAAAGTGTCAGATGGTACAAACGAAACTTAAAAAGTTTATTTGTGGTAAATTCGTTACGTTGAACAAAAGTTATTCTTTGTTATGTTAGTCATATCGACACTGGAAAGCAATCTGGTCGTACCAATCATAATATCGTATTAGTAGCAGTAGAGCTCCATGTGAAAGAGTTCGTCCAGGGTAGTACTGCCACCTCACCTATTTCTGCCGCCAAGCAGTAATGCGAGCATCACTGCATTCTGGTTCGGAAGGGCAAGGGTGCTGTTGAAATTGCAGGCACATGGGACATGTCAACTTATGTCTCAGAGTCCGGGCGCTGTGGCGGCGGTGCCCATCAGACCTTTACGATTGAAAGCTCTGAGTGGTAATCAATTGCTACACCAGAGGCACAACTTATTCGTCGCGTCATTAGATATCATAAAAAAATCTAGAAATTATGAGTTTTTTTTTTTACATATTTTTGGAGAAAAAAACCGCAATTTTGGTCTATGAGTCGTGATACTACGACGATATTTTTTATTATACAACGTCGATATTTGAACCACATAAAAAAAATACTGCAACTAAAACTTTACAAGTTCTATTTTTCGAGATACGACAAGTTGGCTTTCCAATGTCGATATAGTTTTGCAACGTTGTGACACAACATGTGTTAGTAATCATAATACACTATTCTAAATAATATAGTATATACAGAATATACCGTTTAGAAAACGTATAAACAACTAACTATAATTAGGTACGTTTGAAAATTTAATTTGTCAATTATGTAACACGACTTCTTTATTCTGTAACGAAACTCAATTAAAAGTTGATTGCTCCGTTACGCCATAATAACGCTATCAATTTATTTACTTACACAATATTGATGAACAAATTAGGTTATTTTTTGGTACGCAATTTTTAGAAGTAGAAAAAATTTGTTAGGAAAAAAATGAAATGACTGTGTGTTCGTAAATGTCAAGCATAATGCGTGAGCAAGTTTTTCTTTAAGTATTTTTTATTGCAAGTTTAACGAATCAATAAATAAATATTAGACAACATCACATACGTTGCTCTGATCCCAAAGTAAGTTAGTAAACAGACCCGAGACAATATAGAAAAGTTAGTTTTCTAGGCTGACCCGGCCGGGGATCAACACCGGCACCTCAGCGACGGCGACACCACGAAAACCGACCACGGAGGCCGTCGAGTGGATGAATAGATAATCATTCATATGTTCCATATAGAAAATAGTAAATAATGAGACATACATTATAAGCTTATAAACTAAATGCGTCTACGCTTAAAGGACATCACGGCAAGCAAGGGCAACAATATAAAGTATATCTAAAAATTGTCGTCGGTGTTATGCAGAAAGGGTGACAACGCCATTTTGAAATTTTTCCAAAGGTTTTAGGTTTTAACGACTGTTTTAAAATATTCACATCCTGTTTTAAAATTCAATTTTGATTTTAATTAAGTTTAAGATTTATAATTGAATTTAGAACAGGACGTAATTATTTTCAATTGGTCAAAATTTTTTCGAGAAATGGCAGTAGACCTCCTTGTGAAAGAGTTCGTCCAGGGAAGTACTGCCACCTTACCTATTTCTTATCTTCTTATTATATATGTCAGCATTACTGTGTTCCGTTTTTTAAGAGTAAGGGTGCTGATGAAATTACAGGCACATAGGACTTGTCAACTTACGTCTCAGGGTGACGGGCGCAGTGGCAGTGCCCCTAAAATCTTTGCGATTTAAAGCTCTGAATGGTACTACAACTGTTATGGACAGGCGTGTAGCTTACCATCAGGCGCACGACTTGTTCATCCAGTGACTTGAAATACAAAACAACAAACGCATTTACAATCTATTATGCACTTATATTGTATGAAACTTCAGGTATATTGTAAAATATAGGCGCCAGATCTATACACAAGATTTAAAAAAAGAGCAGCTCATTATAATAAAAATTCCTTACTAATTCTTTTAATTATATTACGCTCTATGTTATAGCCTCTATCTTTATCATGAATTCTAAAAATGTCACCATAAAAGAAACCAAACTGCGCAAGAAAAAGTTACAAAACCATCACCCCCTTCGATGACAAAAGAATTTAAAAAAAGGAAGAAAAAACGGACAAAACACCCTAATCTATTCGATCTCACCCAGAAAATTTTAAAAAATTAACGTTAAGGTTACTATTATCTGTTCGACCAATTTTTAAAACAAAAAACAACGTTTTTTTAATCGGCTTCAAAAATATTTTTTCATCTTTGTCACATGGAAGTAAGGTAGATAATCCTGTAAATATTTTGTCAAATTCGTGCACCAAAACCCTTGTGTTTTAAAATAGATGGACATAAGAAAGCGTGTAACAGATAGTTTTTAACAAATATCCGAGAATAACTTCGTATCTTTGTTAATAAATTTGCTAACGGATAGTAAGATTCATTGTTTTCAGATTATCAAACAGTAAATTCGGAAATAAATTGGCTTTTCCAATTGACTATAGATTAGTCAAAATAGGTAGGAATGTTTAGGAATAATCCAAAAATTAACAAACACAGGAGTACAAAAATGATAAATGAACGTAAAGTTATAAAGATTTTAACCATTAAAATTTTATTAAATTAAATGAAACACTACAAAATTGAAAAAAGAAATAATGGCCGTTGGAGTTGTCTAAGACAAAAAATATCAGTGTTGCTATATAAATAATTAAAATATTTTCTACACACACTCGTAACCCCGCACTACGAAAACCCTGTGTCGCAGGTGCCATGGACACACACATAGACAACCACAAATTACACCCAAATTCACGAGAGAAATGAATGTAGGATACAACTATTTCTCCCGGCCTAGGAATCGAACCCGAGACTTCTGCGTGGTAGACGAGCATGGAAACCGTTCGGCCACGGACACAGTTTAAAACACGGCGCCGGCGCTAGCCCATGTAGTGCCCGGATCCATTAATTCCCTGGCGCCATCTAGTAGGCACGCGATCAAAACAGAATACTTGCAGTTAAGTTTTCCCCAGTGATCGGAAATTCGGGTGCAAATGGTGCAATTATAAATGATGTTGGGATGAAATACCCCATTTAATGCGCTTGCCCCGCGAGTGACGCAGGCTTTTTGGGGGCGTCGCGAACGGCGCTCAGCGCCCCCTATAAACCTGCCCCAACCCTGCAACATAGGTAAATTCGGTACCGCTTATCAAATTTTTGTATTCTGTATTGAATATGGCTAGGAAATGTGGAAAGAGTGGGAGCGGATCGAGCTGTCAAAAGAGCGTATTTGGAGCAACCTACGGGTCATCGTCCAGTAGGCCGTCCAAGCTATCGCTGGAAGGATGAAGTCGCCAAAGACCTAAAGAAGCTGAATGTGTCCGAATGGTCGAAATTGGTACAAGACCTACAGAAACGGTGTACTTTGGTGTAGAAGGCCAAGATCCACTTCGATTCGCCTAGCCAGTGACGTAAGCAAGCAAGTATTGAACAAATTATAATTGTAAATCTAATTCAAGAACAATAACGCTATTAAGGGACAAATTAAAATGCATCACTATGATTATGACATTGTATCTTACAATTGCTTGTCTTGCTTTGCGTTACAATTTGTAATAAAAATAGACCAATTTGTAATAAAAATAGACCAATTTGTATAAAAGTTTAAACAAGGTTGTGTTATCATAGTTACTACACCAGTAAATGGGAAATTGAAATGCTAACAAAACACGAGTAAAAACTACCTGTCCATCAAACTTTTTTTTCTGTAGCCTAAGATTTTAGTCTAGCTTTCGAAACAACAGATATAAGTAACAAAATTGCATTGAGATGCATCCTTAGTGCTTTGTTCATAAAGTGTTCGCTGTACCGTTTCGACCCATTTTTTAACAAGCGAAATATAGAAGCGTCTATTTTTAATCAGATTCGTTTGTGCTATCGTTTCGTGCCGTGAAATTTTCGTACCGCAATTCTCTATGCTCGTTTCGGTGGGCGTGAACAATGTTAAGTATTTGGGGCTCAAGTTTTTGGGACCCAAATGATAAGGACCCGGGTTTTTACTTTTTCGATTTCATTTCAATTAAATTTCGATTTTATCGTTAAATTTTCTATAAATTAAAATAATTCGAAAAATCGTTAGTTTTAATATTAAATCGTAAAGATCTAAGTAGTACTACTACTGCGCCGGTCACCCTCAGACATAAGTTAGGTAAATATCGCGTACCTGTAATTTCACCAGCACCCCTTACCATTCACAACCGAAACACGGTAATGCTCATATTACAGCTTGGCGGCAGAAATAGTGAAGATGGCAGTACTTCCCTGGACGAACTCTTGTACAAGGGCCTCTATTGCAACTCAATTCGTATAAAAGGAGTTTTAACAATAAAAAAATTGGAGAATTAATAATAAGGGCAATTTTTATGTATTTATACAAAGAAAAAATTGAAGAGAAAGCCATATAAATTCAAAAAAGAATCAATTAAGTTGATATAGTAACAATTAAATACAGAATTTCAAATTTTACTTCATTATAATAAAGCATTATGCTATATACAAAATACGAAAAACTTAGTTCACCATCTTTGCTAGGTCGTTAAGGTTCGTTTTAAAAAATCTCAGACTTAGCATACCAGGCATTAAAGGTCTGGAAATGGGCTCTACCCCTTCCTCTACCACACTTTTTGTTCAAAGTATGATCACAGTCTTCATCGAGTCGTATTCTTAAATTTATTAGAACTCAAACGTTCCACATTCTCACAAATATCGAGAGAAAAAAAGACAACAATAGCAGGTAAAAGGAGACGTGGCCGTCGAACCAACTAATTGAATCCATAGCTCTGCTATTACCAATTTATCTTTTACAGTTCACGAAATGCTCTTTTAAGAGTGACGAGTTAGTTTTTAACGGAAATGTTACTAACTGTATATTATTTCAAGCGTAAATTATTTTTTGGCATAGCATGTAACGTGCATAAAATTGTTTCTGACGAAATTGATAATTCTGTGGCTGTTATAAATAAATAGCGAGTTCACTATCGTTTTCTGAAGTAAAGTATAGATTTTAGTTTAGTGATGAAAGAGACTCAGTCTTTTAAGGCCTTTTAAAAAGCGCGACTAATTTTCAATGCCTCACGACTAGTCTAGTCTTTTACCCCTCAAGTCTTGAGTCATGAGACTAAAACTGAAACAATTCGAGTCGAAGTCTTTTAGAAGCTTAAAAGACTTATAGGACTAAAACGACTAAAAAGACTAAAACGAGTGGCGCGATATAGAAAAGTTAAATAAGTAGCAGTAGAGCTCCATGTGAAAGAGTCCGTCCAAGCAGTAATGTCAGCATTACTGTGTTCCAATTTTGAAGGCTAAGGGTGCTGGTGAAATTACAGGCACATAGGACTTATTCTTTAGGCTTCAGAATTGAGCAGGCGAGATATTGTTACAATGTTTAGGCTACGTTCCGGACATTATCCGTCGAACAAGTTTGGATATCTTGGAAAAAAAGTGAATTCACGGAATTGTGAAGCTTGTAATAAAATTGAAGACGTCCAAAACTTGTTGACGGAATGTACCAAAAACGAAAGCCAGCGACAACTACTGATGTTTCTGTTACAATTGAACGGCTCCAAAGTCAACTTCTTCCAAGGGATTCTATCTGAACCCTTGTCAAAATATACAAAAATGTTGTGTGACATGGTGAAGTAGACGTAGACTTCTAATGTAATAATGATATTAAAAACAACTTTTACTGTAAATTGCATGACAATTAGAATAAGGTTATAATAGGACTGGCATGTTCTCTAGAACAAAATCCTAAAATTAAATGAAGATTTAAAAAAAACTTACGTCTCAGGGTGACCAGCGCAGTGGCAATGCCCCTCAGATCTTTGCAACTTAAAGCTCTGAGTGGCACTGTAACTGTTATGGACAGGCGAGTAGCTTACCATCAGGTGCTCGACTTATTCATCCCGTCACTTGTTGTTATAAAAAAAAGTTAGTTTTACTACAGTGACCCGGCCGGGGATCGAACCTAAGGACTCTCGACCACGGAGCTCGTCAAACACTGTTGATATCACAATATCATAATGTTTAGTAATTATATTATTAAAACAAAGATCAAAGCAATACAAAGAAAAAATCCTTCGATGTTACAAAAATCGAGCCAGCATCTGTTGCCACACCGAGGCCATCGCTCTTACCAACTAAGCTACGGGCCGAATCGAGGTTCAAAACATTATTTCTCCCGTCCCAGAAATCGAACCTGGGATCTCCGTGGTAGACCTGCATGGTAACCGTTCAGCCACGGAGGCAGTTAGTATAAAGTTAAAAAATGCAAAAAAGCATTAAAATTCAAATTATTTCTAGATTATCAAAACAATAATAATCCGGCTGGACACGAACCATCGATCTCACCATACCGTGGCTGAGCATGACTCAAACAAATATTTGTATTAATAATTATATTACAATGTTCGATCTTTGTAGTAATAAACAATGTACAAAGGACACACCTTACAAAAAAAAAGACCAAACTTTCTTGTAAAACTTCTTAACTTTTACTTATTTCACTGAACTGTATAATAAAACCCGTATAATGAGTAGCCGTTTAGATAAAAGTTGATGTTGAATTCAGGAATTGAGAAGGGGTTTAGACTTTGTTTTCATGGCCTCAATTGACTCAACTAACACCAAAGATATCGGTTAGACTCAATGGTGAGTGAACGCTCCGTTGTTTTTTAGTAAAACGTTTTTTTTATGATATCAACTGGCGGGGCGGAACAAGCCGTGCGCCTGGTTGTAAGCGGCACGCCTATCCGTGACAAATGCAGTGACACTCAGAGTTTTAAAATGCAACGACCTGAGGAGCATTCCCACTTCCCTCGTCACCTAGAGAGACGTAAGTTGGCAAGTCCCATGTGCCTGTAATTTTAATGGTTTTTAATGGTTAGGGTGCCATCACGGAATGCAGTAATTGCTCACATTACTGCTTGGCGGCAGAAATAGGTATTATGGCAGTATTTTCCTGGGTGCACTCTTTCCCAAGGAGTTCTACTGCTACTAACAAACGTGCCGGCAGTGTCACTCTGTAATGACGCCTTAGCAGTGGCAACCGCTAGTTGTGCAACGCGCTACGGAAAGTAAGCGAGCATACAGCTCCGGTACCTATCTGGCAAATAGGGAGGGAGGGAGGGAGGGTACTGTACGTGCACCCGGGGCGGCTCAGCCGAGGCACTACCCTCTCGAAAACCTTTTGAAGTCAAGTGACAGACGTCTGTGACAACCCTGTACACTGGCTGTTTTGGGGTCAGAACCTGAACTTATAAGGTTACTGTGCGCGCACAGGTTATAGTGCCCATCTCGTATACCCTAAGCAACGGCAGAGGGGGTCACTATGATCAAAACTAATATAGAAACATATGGGGCTGTCATTCTGTATTATTCTTAGCATGCAAGGTACTGATGGAGATTCTCGATAACCACTTCTGTTGGTCCCGCGTCTATTAGGATCACTTTTTCTAACTGTAGTTTTACGAACCAAAACGGGAAGGTGGTAATGCTTACTTTACTGCTTGGTAGTGGAAATAGGTATTACTACCCTGGGGTGCAAGAAAGTAGCCATTCCTTTCTTGCATCGCTGGCACACCTTGGGCAAAATCAAGACAATGAGAAGATCTTTCACAAGGAGCTATCTACTGCTACAAAATCGATGAACGATTATAAATAATGTAACTTGTACGACGTGAATTAAGTTGTGAGTGTTATGACGTCACGGAAAAGTATTTAAGCCATTATTATATATTCGAAATTCTAAAAAACAGAATTTCTCAGGTTAAACTGACTGCACAATGAGTCTTCAAAAAAAAAAAGAAACAAAAGTAACAGACCATAAAATATATCAAACGGCGAGTGGGAAAATAGTGGAAAGAGTTATATCTCTGTGCTCGGACACAAACACTAAAATACGAGCTCTAGTAGCCACCAGCCACTAACCGGACTGTAAGGGCGTGGCTTTTGAGCCAGTTTTTAAAACATATGCTACATACAGCGAAAGTTATTTGAAAATGTGTTTGGAGATATATAGTCAAAATACCGCTTGAGATTAAATGAACTAAGGATTATTTTAAAGTTTATTTATGGTTTATAAACTATTTAAGAATCGATACTACCTTAGCTCGAATTCAAAATTTTCCCTTACTAATGCGATTCATTTTGCTGCGACACTGGCTTTATTTCAGAATATACTTTTTTACAAACGAAGTTAAAGTCGTTTGAAAAAAATGTATTTACCATTCTATTTAGTTCAGTTGATATAATTATACCGTTCAGTTGATATAAAAAAAAAATCATTGGTATATCCCACTGTAAATACAATAGTGTATTAACTCGAAAAGTGTATTTCATCCAAAATCGATGAAAAACGAATTACTTCCCGTGAAAGATCGTTAAAATTTATGTATAGGTTATACTTTATTATAGACATCTAAACAATTACCTACTTGCAAATACATCTAAGAATAAAAGGGGAACAATAATTTCATATTTTCATTTTAATAAGGGATGTTCATTCACACATTTTGCGTTAAGTAGATATATTTTAATTGTTCCTCAAAATATTTTAACGACGGTTTTATTGACGCGTAGAGAATCAAATTTTACGTTGAGTAATGATAGAATCTTGAAATTCACATATTTTGAGCTACAACACTATTGTAATAGCAGTGCGATATGTAAAGTACTTATTGAATACAGCGATTTTGTTGTAAAACTTCGAGGTAAGTTTGTGTTTTTTTCTTTTTTAGTCATCGTGTTTACACACCGTATCGTATAATAATCAGTGTATATCCTCAATGGTACTATATATTGTTTCCAAAATAATTGATTCAACACTCACTGTTTTGCGGAATCAACCAAACCCGTATGAGGTTGTATACTCTTAATAAGATAAAATAAGAATTAAAGACAACGTTATATACTATTTATCATTCTTGATTTATATGGTTAATAAAATTATAACTTGTAATAGTCTTGTTCTCGACTAGTAAATGAATATTTTATGGCCTAAACATTCGCATGATTGTACCGGTAATATTATATCCTCTGTTATACCTTCTTTTAAACTAAACAAAAACAAAAAGTTTGCTTGTCGACTTTAGCTGTATTCGTTACGGTTATTTTTTAAAGTTTTAGCGAAATAGGTTAACGGAAAGTGGGCGAAATATAATAAACCAGATTCATCCCTCAATGTTCCACCCTTAGAGGTGGAATATTTTCTTCTAATTCGAATAAAATCACTATTGAGGTAAAAAGAATCACCGAAATCCGTTCACAAATGGAATCGCGTAACCTATTAAAAAAAAATAGTCTTATCAAGAACCACCTTCTTTTTTTTAAGTTAGTTAAAGAAATGTAATTGTTATAATGGTATTTTGGGTTAAAACACATTTCTCATCGCGCATGAGCACCACTTCCATATAAAGCATGTATTTTATATGATACATATCTTCAAGGTGGTGGTAGACAAAAAGCTATTGCTTATCAATGGAGAAGGTTCGACTCCCTCGTAACTACATACATGAACCTATGATTTTAATTGTCTAAGATAGATATACACTCTATTACTCACACATAAGATCAAAATCAGTACATAAACAACTCTAAACTAATTTGGGCAAAGGCAGCATTATCGCTTAAAGCGATATCTTCCAAACAACCTTTGAAGTAGAGAAAAGCTAATCAGAGCGGGAGTAATAAATAATGATATGAGTATACCTACATATAAATTTGTATTATATCAATATACGTAAATAATAATAACACGCACACTCATGTGTGTCATGCACACACACACACACACACACACACACACACACACACACACACACAC
>NW_020653743.1:4874436-4949173 GCF_003589595.1 Hyposmocoma kahamanoa | reverse complement strand
CACACACACACACACACACACACACACACACACACACACACACACACACTCGCGCACGCATGCGCACACGCACACACACACACACACACACACAGACACACACACACACACACATACATACACACTCGCGCACGCGCGCGCTCGCACACACACACGCGCACACACACACACACACTCGCGCACGCGCGTGCTCTCACACACACACACACACACACACACACACACACACACACACACACACAGAGAGAGAGACACATTGGAGAAATGGAGTGAGCGGAGGCGAAGGCGAGCTTGCGTACCTGGCACACATTTCTCGCTCGCATCCTTCGCACACGTTCCTCGCTCGCATCTCTCGCTTTTTTGTACGTACATATACTTAGCTGGGCTAGCCCTTTCCCATCTGAGCTGCGCGAAGCGAGGCTAGGAAAATGAAGTAATCCTATTGGTGGATTTTTCCGTCGCAATCCGCATAGCTATCTCGCACATCTCTTGTGGAAACGCAGCCTTAATGTATGAAGTTCGCAACCTACATAGGTTTATACAGGATCCAATTACTTGTACGCAGACTATACAAGTCAGGAGGGAAGGACTCCTCTTCGTGAAGTTCTCCAGAAGAGACCTTCAATCATAACCATTCTTCAACATGAAGTCCCTAACAAAAACCGAGGTAAATTAATAAGCTTCTCCGCGAACGCAGTGTAGGTTAAATCGTGGAAAATAGCTATGCTTGTGTTGAATTTTTTTTTAATGCAGTTAATTTTGGAATCCCTAACGTTTATCCCTGTCAAAGTAACAGTTAATTACATTAATAAAACTTTTTGCACATGGTTTCGAAAAGGCTCGTAAGATATACGATACCGGAAATCGTTCTCTCTACCTTATGATTACGAGGCGAATGTTCTGCCTACGATATCTCTCTTATTAGCTTTTTTTAAATACTAGCTTAGATTAATGTACTTTGAAATGAGCACAATAGCTCTACCAGGTTATTAAGAATGCACTATAAAGTTCGTCCAGGGAAGTACTGCCATCCTACCTATTTCTGAGGTTAGGACAATTTACAATCTGGGCCCCAGAGTATCTTTGAGAGATAAGTTTAAGGAAATTAATATTCTTACACTAGCGTCACAGTACATCTATGAAAATGTAGTTTATGTTAAGAGGAATAGTAATCTCTTTTCGAAAACTAGTGACAGACATAACATTAATACGAGGAATAATAATAAATAACGCACACACTCAACATAGCCCCGCACTAGGGAAACCCTGTGTCGCGGGTGCCATGGACACACACATAGACAACCACAAATTACACCCAAACTTACGAGAGAAATAATTGTAGGCCATACAACTATTTTTCCCGGCCCGGGAATCGAACCTGGGACCTCTGCGTGGCAGTCCGGCATGGTAACCGTTCGGCCACGGAGGCAGTTAATAAAAATAAACTAGCTGTTCTTGATAGTCGTCTTCACAAAGTGACAAATTCATTTAAGAGGCAATGTAGGCGCTTCTATAACAAGATTCCGGTTGATATACAACATCTCGATCTCTGATATTTGAAAGCAAAACAAAAAATATATTGTAAATGTTGAATGCGTACAAATGTTATTTACAAAGAGCAACCCCTAGAGTTTCATGCTCATTCTTCTCAGGGGAATCTGCCTTACGAATGAGCTGCAGAGTTTAACCAATGTGTAATAATGCTTACCTATGAAATAAAGATTATTTTGATTTTGATTTTGCCGCCAAGCAGTAAATGTCAGCATTACTGTGTTCCGGTTTTGAAGGATAAGGGTGCTAATGAAATTACAGGCACATGGGATTCGTCAACTTATGTCTCTAGGTGACGGGCGCAGTGGCAAGTGGTCCCTCAGATCTTTGCGATTTAAAGCTCTGAGTGGCACTGCAATCGTTATGGACAGGCAGCTTACTGTCAGGCGCACTATTTGTTCGTCCCGTCACTTGATATTATACAAAAAAAGTCCACAGTCTGTACTATCTTTAGGCAAAACGGAACGTCATAACGAGGTCATAGATAAGTACGAATAAAATTACTCGCTACACACAACAAGAAATTTTACATTAAAATTACTTAGATATAACATCAAATATTTTTCCGACGGAGATTTCGTACTATATTAACGTAAAAAAAATTACGCACTTTAAGAGGTCACGGTGCCATAATTTTAAGCCATAACAAATTCAACCGAACATAATTTAATTATCTTTTTTTTTATAAAACCTGGATTCAAAATGTTAAAACTACGATTTTATGGCAATGACATAATTTTTTTACCACTCCGACATAAAATTAATAATTTTATATCCAACAGAAGCTTATACTTAAATGGTTGCGACAAAAAAGTATAACGAATGGTATAACTGCGTTTTCTAATGTATTTTTTGTTGATCTTGTGCCGGTGTTTTGGGCATGTTAAGGTTCTACAATGACCCACTTGTTAAACAACTATGCTTGTAATTTGATTGAAATTTTGTTTTTGTCATTGTTTTATCTGGTTAGGGTCGACCAAGACGAACTTACCTTGACCAAATTGAGGACGTTCTAAAGTAAGGTTAGTTCAAAAGTACCCTTAACTGACGAGCATATTTGAAAGTACTGTTGCGTGTTGTTTAAGCGAAAGATGTGTGTCAGGATCGTGGAAGGCGGTGGTCTTATTTTTATGATTTACGAGACGAACGATGCTTGCACCTGATGATAAGCGACACGCCTGTCCATAACCGTTGCAATGCCACTAAGAGCTTTACAACTCAAAGATCTGAAGTGCACTACCACTGCGCCATAATGCGCATAAGTCATGAGACTTATGCGTGCATTATTTCACCAGCACCCTACCTTTCAAAACCGGAACGCAGTAGTGCTCGCATCAGTACTTGGCGACAGAGATAGGTAAGAGGGCAGGAGCTCTACTGCTACAAAAAAGAGCTATCTGCTGCCTACAACGATGTTAAAAGGGAGTCTAATAATTTAGTGTAACTGGTATACATGTAATACAGTATTTTTTGAATTTTTTTTATGACACCAAGTGACAGAGCGAAAAAGCCTGGTGGTAAGCGACACGGCCTGTCCATATCAGTTGTTTTTCAGGTCTTTGCTTGTGTTCTTTGTCGAATATCGTTGGATTATAGTTAATAGAGCATGAAACAACAAGTCTCCTACAATAATCATTCTCAGTTTGTCCTGTTCATAGCAGTTCCACTCAAAGACACGTGTAACATGTTTTTTTAAGAATATCACATGGCCGTGGCGTACACACAAGGATAATAAGTAAATCAGTAATTTAAACGCGGAGATAAATTAACACAAAAATCTTTCGATCTGACTGGATTCGAACCAGTGTCTGTTGCCTCACCGTGGCTACTGCTCTCATCAACTGAGTTAGCAGATCTTACGAATTTCTCTATGTGTTTGTTACATTGTCTCCACTTCGAGTTTACTGTGACAGTTGTCGGTAGCTTTTGTATGGCATATTACGTTACAGCGCCGCTACAGCGGTCACAAGGAGAAGCAACATTTTGTATACAAACATTTTAGGGAGTCACCAAACTTATTAACGCGGAATCGTCTTGATGCGATCATGTTTAACCACACTGGTCGTCTAATACGGGTTGGGGACGTCACACCTTTTCTGAGGGTTGTGAACCTTCTTCGACGTCACGGATTTGAACTCACGTTCACACATATTGGCTCGGTCCGCTTCACAGTTAGTTAGTTAGGAGAGGTTGTAGAGGATAACTTAGATATCCTCCGGTCCCTCCAGCCGCTTTGGTTATTGGAAACTGAAGACACGTCGTTTTTCGGCGTCAGAAAGTAAGCGTGCCTTACAGCTCCGCCAACTATGAGGAGATTTGGCGCCCGGTCCCGCCGCCGCGCCCGCGCCTGCACTCTGAATGAGCCCTTATTAGGCTACCACGGATATAACAAATTTAATGTAATGACTGGCAATTACACTTTTATGAATACAGAAATGTTATTTCAAACACGTACACCGATCATACCGCTTCGTTAGTATTAAAACAGCTAATTGTATACAAAAATTTGCATGCAGCTGTCCAAATTATATCGCATAAAGTGTGAAATCGCGTAATGATGATCGCACGATCGTCAGATGTATCCTACATACCCTTTTGTAAACATGTGAGAACCATTTTTGGACTTACGCGTCCCTTACACATCGTTATTTATAATTTAAAATTAGACCTAATACTGTTACAAAACGGCTCAAACTCATTTATTATTCCAGGACAATAACGGCTCCATTACAAAATATACCTTAATATGTGGAAATACGGAACAGTTATGTGTGTTTTTCAATTTCGTAGGGTACCTGCGTTAAATAACAGGGCGGTATATTAGATAATGGTTGAGTGAGTTTTTAACTTTAGAGATGCAAAGGTTTGTAAGATTACGAAATAACAAATGAGATTAAATCTCAACATTATCGGGAGCTTTAGAGCTTTTTTGTGTGATGCCTAGTGACGGGGCAAACAAGTCGTGCGCCTGGTGGTAAGCGACACGGCCTGTCCATAGCAGTTGTTTTTCAAGTCTCTGCTTGTGTTCCTTGTCGAATATCGTTGGATTATAGTTCATAGGTTTCCCTACAATAACCATTCTTTTTTTAGTCAAATTAATGTATAGGTTACATTTTATATTAGTTTATGATTTTATATTACTGAATATAGAGTCGGTACTGCCTCAGCTCGAATTCAAGTTTTTCCCATACTGAATAGCTTTACAGATTAGGCTTTATTTCAGAATATACTTTTTTATAAACGCAATTAAAGCCATTAGAAAAAAGTATATCATTATTTAGTTCAGTTGATGTAAAACAATCATTGGTATATATAAAGTAGCTATTGAATACAGAGGTTTTCTCGTAAAATGTCGTGAAAATTTTTAGGCATCGTGTTTTTATGCCGTATACTAACCAGTGTAGATCCTCAATTTTACTATATATATATTTTTTTAAGTGATTGATTCAACAACTTTCACTAATAAGCGGGATCAACCAAAGCCATGCTTGTGACGTTGTATTGACTCTTAAAAGGACGTCGGTCAATAAATTAGGCCCATGTCATGTTAACGTATTGTTTTCTGTGTAGCAGTAACTCATTTGTTACAGTTATTGGCGTGTATTACTTTATATGTAATGTTATATTTATTTACTCGCCGGTCAGTTTGTTATCCTTTTCCTGCTTTCATCATACAAAGGTGTACAAACGCTGCTTTTTTCTATTTCCGCAGTATTTATTGAATTGAATATCTATCTATCTATCGATCAAAAGACAATCAAAAGTAATCGTAGAGCTTCTTATGAAATAGTTCGTTCAGAGAAGTACTGTGTAATGTAAATACGGCAACCAGCTTTTATGGGTACAGCCGTACCCTGGTCAAAGTACAGGCACATGGGATTTGTCAATTGTATACCTATTAACAGCAGAGGTCCTTGTGAAAGAATTCGTAAAGGGAAGTCACCTTAATTTTGTTTCTTATAATACTAAATAACGGGACAAACAAGTCGTGCGCTTGGTGGTACGCGACGTGCCTATCCATGACAGTTGTAGTACCACTCAAGAACTTTAAATCGCAAAGATCTTAGGTGCACTGCCACTTTCACGGAGAATGTTAACACCCATAATATAGGTTTTTTTCTAGTATGGGAAGTCAGTAGTCATTTACCTTAGAATTGATTCTACAGCCTTTTTCCACCTTGTTCAATTTTAGTCAGCCATTTTGTAATTAGGCCTTATTATTATTTTATCTATTTTAGACTCTCGCCTCTTCCAAGGACTAAAAGATTAATTTTTAATTTTTCAATGGGAGAGGCGCCCGTTCACCTTAAGACATAAGTTGACAAAACACATTTATCTAAGTGTAATTTCACTAGCATCCTTGCCTTTCCATCCGGAACGCAGTAATGTGTGTTACTGCGTTCCGCTTTTGAAGGGAATTGTTAACTTGTCTCAGAGTGACGGGCCCGGTGGAAGTGCCCTTCAGGTCTATGCTATTTATAGACAATCCCCTCACAGTGCCCTCGAAGCGTTGTTTTTATTTAAAAATGCAAACATAAGAGATTTAAATTAGAAAACATTGTTTCATTTCCGATGTGTAACAATCGCAAAAACCTAAGAACTCGATATAACAAGTAACTGGATAACTAATTATAAGTTTTAATTTGAATGTTCACGATTCAATGTCGTTCGTTAAACAAAGTTACGCGTTAAATTAATGTTCGCGTATTTTCGAAATTCGATTTTAGATTTATTTGGTCTGTGGATTTCAGTATCAAACCGAGGGGTTTATCACACGGCAGGTGTGCAAAAAAACAATATGCATTATATTAAACATTAGCGTGAATATAAATCATCATTACAACTTTATTAAACTTGTATAGCGTTGTAATTTTACGGAACTCAGAGCGAAAGATGATTAATTTCTTTTTGACTTGGTTGTTTTTCTTATTTATTAAAATGTTTACCAAAATTTTTGTTTATATAAAATATTTATTCATAAATAGGCATGGATCATCAAAGAAGAAACCAGACGGCGTCTCGATGCATTCATGATGTAGTGCTACCGCCGCAAGCTTCGTATCAGCTGGATGCAGAAAGTAAAGTACGTGACAATACTCCTGCGCATTACCTACTATTCATAAGTAAAGTTTTATCGCAAGCAAAACCACGTTATTTTTATTGTTTAAGAAACCCTGTTTTAGGGGTTACAACTTTCAGACTAAAAAGTAAAATATCGATATCGCAATTTTGTAGTAAAACTCGATTTACGACAAAAATTTTGTTGCACGGGCGCTTGTCCATCTCTGCTGCCACGCGAGAGTGAGATTTTCCATTTTGTTTTGCAATTAAAAAGTCCGTACTTCTTGTAAATATCAGGCTTTTTGTCCGGACTATTCGAATTTAGGAATGGTAGCTCTAGGGCAGTATTTATAGTGTTAATCGTTTGTGAGAACGCTAGAGGTCGCGATCTCGATCTCCTTCGAGAGGTCTACCAGGTTATCCAAATTATATCACTGCGGAAAACAGTACACGGCAAATAGTTCTGCTACGATTTGTCCGAATGGATATTCTCCAGTTTAATTGACCTATGGTGGAAAGGAGTAAGCAGGATTAGACCATGTCATCCTCCTTAGCATGAATTGAGGTAAATAATAATTCAGGCGGAAAATGCTTTGCTTTTGTTATTCCTGATGGATGCGGCAAAGAAATAGAATACACTGTCGGCATCAATGTATCCGGAATGTACAATCTGGAGCGGTATTCTGTAATCGTTGAGACTCGCTATTCGATATTCGTTATGCGGTTTTAACGACGGTATCGATTTTGTCGACAAATGCTATTCTGTACACTACTTCAACCGATCATAACGACAATTCAGTTCGATACGTTCGTTAAGATTCGTTATTTTTATCGGCTCTTCGAGGGCACCCTGTTTACGTCGGTATTCTTAACGACGCGCTTTCTTCTTACATTTCACTGTTAGATATTTGTGTTTTGATCGCATTAACTGGAAAAAATTCCCTTTTTGCCTTAAGGCAAGCCAAAAGAGTAGAGTAGAGAGAGAGAGAGAGTACAGGTTAAGGTGAGCGACGTTTCTCTTGTAAATTCTCATCTCATCAGATATTTACCTTAGTAGATGGAAAAAATAAAGTAAATATTTACAGAACTTCAATTTGCTTACTTGTTGTGATGTATTATTGTATCCGTCATTTTGCAGAAGTATTCAGAAAAAATAAACACAAACAGTACGTTTCTCTTGAATGTCACAAACTTTAAACAAACCAAATAACCATAGATGAGACCGTTTGTAAATAACTATTTGAAAGCTCGATCGTGATTGGTCGAGAAACATAGCCGCCCGTCGGGATGTTCCCAATTCGTCTTTTTTTCGATAGTGAAACGCTGACGTCACATCGCTGTCGGTACGCGTCGGTTGCAGTAACGATAACGAATAGCGATTACAGAATACCGCTCCTGGGGCTAGTTGCTGGTGAAACTACTATAAGCATATGACTATATGATATATCTAGCTATACCAATAGGTACAAACTGCGTAAATAAATCAGCTTTACATAACTTGTGATAATGGTGAAAGAGATAATAAACCTTGTTTCTAATTGAACTGTATCGGTTATTATGATAAAGCTTCCAGTGAAAGAGTTCGTCCAGGGAAATTCTGCCACCTTACCTACTTCTGCCGCCATGCGGTTTCCGAGCTTCGGTTTTGACTTGTAAATTTATGTCAGGGTGACAGGCGGGGTGACAGTGCCCCTAAGATCTTTGCGATTTAAAGCTATGAGTGGCATTGCAACTGATATGGACAGGCGTGTCCTACCACCAAGCGCACGTTCGTCCCGTCACCTGGTATCACAAAAAAAATGTCAAATCTAGATTGATAAACGCGTAGTATCATCGTGATAGTTCGGGGTAAGAAAGGCAATTTTATCAAAACTTGATAAAATTTATGTGTCGATATTATATGTGGTAACGCCACACATGAATCATTTTTATTTTTAAATTTGCCATTTAACTTACATTGGCTATGTTTAACTTTCGCATTCAAACCAACATCCGCTTCTTTGGTGATAGTTTAATTTCATTAGTTAGGCATAGCATCGAATCTGTCTCTCTTCCTTTTTACACTGTGCCAAAATGCCTTTGAGTGAAGGGGATAGAATATAAGAAGTCGCCACTAGAGTGCGCTGGCTTTGTATTTGCTGGCTCACGATACAGCAAGAGAACCTCGCCGCGGCCACTTCGAGATAAAGAGAAAAGAAATAAAAGAAGATCGAGTCGTTATAATGTTACAGCGGATGACGGACATTTTTTCAATTCAAAAACCGCATTATTTTATGTGATTTGTTTGCGTGTGAACGAATATTCCCTTGGCGACGTACACCTCAAGCGTATACGGCCCTAACGAGGAGTTCAAGGTACGGCACAGTTTTTCTTCATAATATTTCTTTCTGTTTTCTATTCTTTTATTTTCTGGATGCTATAGCCGTAATCCGACTTTTCTTATCTTCTTCTAGAACCGCGCCTTGCAGTCCACACCACCATCAAATTAATTAGGTTGTAAAACGTCCCAACCGCTCCAATATGACTTTGGGAATCATTGTTACAACAAAAAAAAATTACACTCAAAATCAAAAAAAGAGGCACTCACAGAGTGGCTTGGTTGTCTATAAGTTGGGGACATTCACTCAACCAACTTACCCTTGATTTTGATTTACCTATGCTAAGATTACTATATCTGGAAATGCAACATCTGCATTACGACACGTAGAGATAAATCAACAACATACTTTGACCACATTCATTGCGCCACGCGGTTTAATAACTCAAAAACCGCGACTTTGAAGCTCCAAATATATGAACTAGCAGTAGTGATGGGAATCTTTGGGTCCAGATTTCTCACTGTTTGGTTCGGTTTCTTTAGATGAAATATATTTATTTTTTATTACGACGAATTGTTTATATAACAAAAATTATGTAATCAATAATATTTAGCGGCAGTAGAGCTCGTTGTCAAAAAGTACGTCCAGGGAAGTACTGTCACCTTACGTCTGTCTCCAAACAGTAATGTGGGCATTATTTCGTTCCGGTTTTGGAAGGTAATAGGGTGCTGATAAAACTACAGGTACATGGGACTTGTCAACTTATGTCTCAGGGTGACGGAATAGGTGGCAGTGCCCCTCAAATTTGAGTGATTTAAAGCTCTGAGTGGCACTGCAACTGTCAGACAGGCGTGTCGTTTACCACCAGACGTTTGATTTGTTCGTTCAGTCACTTGTTATCAGAAAAAAACTTATTTTTGTACCGTCTATATGAACATGGAAGTAATATATTTTACTTCCATGTTGCTTGTACAATATCCGAAACTTTCGGTCTCGCCTAAACTAAAACTAGTTTTAGTCAGTTCACACCGGTTGGGAAATAAAGATGGCGGGTAGCATTATGAGGATAATTTCGTCATTTTGACTTCATTTGCGGTTGTGCCGTGCTTATGAGATTTTCAAGTTAAAAAAATCGATTTTTATCAACTCACACTTGCGCCTGAAGATTTGATCTCTAAAATATATTTGTATTTTAATAGACTTGAAACTAATAGATCTTCAATTTGATTTATTTATTTTACCAACAAGCAAAAGCTTTATTTTTTCATTTATTGTAAGTTGTTAAAGTTCAAATTGATGAAAAAATAAAAGACAAGTTAATTATTGTCAACTTCGTCTTTTAACTAGAGGGTTAAGCGCCAAAACAAAAAAGATGTTACTTATTGAATTAAAAACCTTTTTAGTTTAACTGCGACGGTGTGATTTGGTTGAGTTAATGTCCGTTAACTTTCTCAGGTAATCGAGCGTAGAGCGAAACAAAGTGGCTGACTAGCGCAATACAATTTGTTAAAAAAAAACCATTGTTCGAAAATTAAAAATTGTTAGCAAAAAGTTTCATATAACAGATTAACAATGTCAACCCGTGATTTAAAATAAAAAAATCTAATAGAGAGCTTTTGTGATGCGAAGTATCTTTTTGATAATATAAAAGTTTGGAATTCATGAGACTGTACCCGTTTATTTCGAATTTTAGTACACAGAAAGAGAGATATACCTCTAGATATATCATAAAGAATAACATTTAACCTTATACTTAAAATATTAAGGCAAATTAATAATTGATAAATTAAGTACACAGTATGTTCAAGAAAAACATCAGCGAATTCAAATAATCACTGCTTCTTTATGACGTCAATCAATATTTTAGAATGATATTGTTTATTAGTATCTTTTCTACGTTTAATAATAAATAATTCTGAAACGTTCAGTTTTATATCTTCATAAATTGATTTTCTTCCGTGGTTAAAATATACGGGTAAGGTGCAATAAAAGCTTAAATACTATAAACTAAAAGTAGGATTAAAAATTATGAATAAAACTGGCAAGACTGGCTCCCCGCGGCAAGGTGCCTTAGGGTCGTATTCCAGAACTTTACTCAATGCTCAAGTCAGGATCTGAGTATGACTTCAAGCACTGGAAATACGACCCTAATGGCAGGGACTTGAGTATGATTTCGAGTGCTTTAACCCATACTCAAATCCTGACTTGAGCATTGAGTAGAGTTCTAGAATACGATCCATAGACGCTAGCAGCGTTCGCCGTTTGTATATTTAAATTTCGTTTTAATTTTTTGCTTTGTTTGTGATTTTGTTTCGTAACTATTTATAAAAGTTTTACGTTTTAATTTTTTAATTTTCTACCTATTGTTTATTGAGCATTGCATATAGAGCCATCTGCTCAAAAAGGTAAGAAATTCAAAACGCAATATTATTAAATTTAAATTTAAAATCAATTAGTGTATTTTATAAACTGTAACTTAAAAAACCCACCTTTTTTTTATTGATTTTCTGCTGTTTGGTATCGTTTTTTTTTTTTGTGGTCTCATTTGTGGTAAGCAAGTAAATGTATTTTATATCTTTCTAATAAATGCAATCGTCAATTTCCATAAACCTTGAATAGTCCTACGTTTGGGGCGTAGATAATATTAATTGGCATGTGCTACAATTTTGAACAGTTATAAAGCACATAGCACACTGTAGTCGACAGTCACCGTGTACACAATTATTGTCCCCGTATATTCTACTGTTTGACCATTGCTGCAGTTTAGTGTGGCAAGCTATAATTTGCAGCCAGAATCGCTTCTAGTCCGATTAAGCACACGCGACGATGCTATATGAAACGTTAAGGGGTTTTCACATTTGTCTGTGTTTTAAACTATATTTTGGTATTGAGAAGTGAAACTATTTTCTACGTTTCGGGCTCTTTACAGGCTCTTGCTCACAGCTGATCGTAATGGACCTTTAAAAGACCCGAAACGTTGTTTGCAAAAACAAATACACGCGATTTTGATCCGGTCAAAGCGTTACCGTCGTTGTTTCCGATTTCCATAGCACAAGTGCTTTAGTTACTTAATTTCGGATCGGAAGAACGTATAAGATGTTGTCTAATACTACCGAATCTCAAGCAGAAGTCATCTCATTGTTTGGGAATATATATGTGCGATTTGAAATTTGGAGCATTTCGGTAAATTAAGCTATCGTGATGAAACCTGATGATGGATCGCAATCCTCGGATAACGTGTGAAGTCCACAAGCCGCATTAGGCCAGTGTAGCGGACTATGGTCTTCAACCTTGGCTGAGAGGAAACCCGTGTCCAGCAGTGGGACGTATAAGTGGGACGATGATGATGATAATAAAAAAAACGTTTAAGCTAAAGCTGCGGGAGCATCTGTTAAATTTGCAAAAATTGGGGATATGAGTGGCTAGGGTATTTGCGGTTGTCTCTTGTTTGTCCACGTACAGGGTCGGGAGCGCGTCGTGCTTGACATTTAAGATTTAATTTCAACTCTGTGCCGCTTGCGATAGGAACGGTCCAAGGTCCAAGGTTTGGGCTTGTTATGCTCTTGGCTGTACCTCGTTTCAGGACTGCAAATAGTGTATTATGTGTGGAGGTTGGGAGGAAGAAGATTGAAAATTGAAAATTATTAATTTAAAAATGAAATCAGATTTTTGTTGGATTACGAGTGGCGTCTCTATCCTATAGGGTCCTGGCAGAATACCAGCGTCGCGGGCAGCCGCGTCATTTATGCTGAGCCAGCGCCTTTTTCACTACTATGACTTCCAAGTGTAATATTAGTAGATAAGAATATCATTATTGTTATATATAAGTTAATGCCTATATCATGTATCTGATGTCATGGTGGTGAATAAAGCTTTTATCTATCTATCTATCTAATAATAATGATGCGAATCATAATTACAGACAGCCGTTAATGTCAATTTGTTCAATCGTTCAAATTTCAAATTAAAAAAATAATTACTTTACTGCTCCAAGCTTTAGAAATTTAGAAGAAGACGACCAGACATAATAGGCTAGACCTTCGTTTGTGTAGAGGACCGTTTCTGTTACAGGACTGATAAATTAAGAGCAATGCCACACGATGAGTTACGTTGGCATTATTGCTGTATTGCATGGTTTTCCATGAATCAATAAATAAATTATGATGTAAGGCGTACCTACAACGTTACGGGTCAACCAAATCGCTAATCAGTCACACTCCACTCGTCAGGACCGTCCTCGTCGGCGAGAACATACGTTACATACATAGTTCATCGTGTACGAGTAGATTTGTTATTAGAGGCACGCCATATTGGCGGAAGTCCCCAGTAGCGCCCCGAGCCGAGGTTCGTGACCTTTTGGGCGTCTCCAGACCAGCTACTTAGTTTAGTTTATTTTTAATGGGTCAAGAGTCTTCAGCTTAATCGGTGGCTCAGTCAAGGCCATTAACAGCCAACTGCAGTGTCCTTTAGAAAAACAACCTGCTGCGTTGAAACGGGGCGCGCGGCAATGGAAGCGGCATGCGATAATATAAACACACAGTTAAATAGAACAAAGTACTTTCATATTGTTTGTTTTCTGTGTTGTAAGTGAATGTCTACGTTGTTCCAACAACATCGCCTACTAAGCCCGTATTTAATAAACGGTATAAATTTCCTTCAGATTGTCTCGTATTGGCATTCAAAATATTAAAAAAACTTTAACGAAGAGTTTTAGAATTAAACAATACATTTAACTATAAATTTTTATAGAAGTACAGACACTGCATCATCTAACTACCAAGTACGTAATTATTTAGCAACAGAATCGATTAAGAACACGCGACTGAGGCATCTGTTAAGACGATTTCACACCTGCCCTTCCTACCCATTCAATTTTTGTACTGCGTTTACCAACGCCCGAATTTTTGTAACGGGTGGCTTCATAAATCATTGCAATCTATGACAGATGGATAGCCTTTTGATAGTGAAGGGATATAAAGCAATATAGTAATTTTGATAACGTAACGACGAGTAGGTAGTTAGAGTTAAATTTACCCGTGTTCTAGGTAATAAATTATATTTCACTGTATTTTTTTTAGAAAAATTGCAACAGAAAATTTTCGTAATGGCAAGTCTACTAATTTTTTAATTTTCATTGAGTCTCCACAGGGATTATATTTGCAATTATCATGGACCTAGGTCAATGACAATTACGATAATATTTGTTATTCCGCTAGAATCTAGTTGCAACGGCAGTTGAATCTCAATAGAATGTTAGTGGAATGACAGTGATGGCATTCATTCATTTGAATGAGTTCCTCGCTCTTGACCGGGTTGCTGATGTGTTACCGGACAGTTGGTCACAACTCATAGCCGCTATTGAAAATTTTGTTAATTTATATTATTGAAGAGCTATTTGGAATACAAATTGTTGTTAATATTATTTTGTGTTTGTTTCTTTTATTATTCTAAGTATAATTACTATTTAAAATTTTTATTGAATTGATATTCAATTATTTTTTGTGAAATTACTCCACTAGTTATATTAATAATTATATTAATAATAATAATTACTATTATTATCATTATTCATAATATTATAATTCAATATCTTGCTGGGCGTTTTGGTTCAGCTGTAAGTCCACAAGAAATTTCTTACAAATAAACAAAGAAGGATTTATTTATTTATTAAGAAAACCAACGGCGTTACATAAAATATTTTACATAGTGTATAGGCTAAGAGTAAAGCTAATGATAGGTTTCCCTCGTTTACATATCATTATATAATATTAAACAAAAGTAGGTACATCTAACATTAGTGGTGAATGAACAAGATTAAACTAGTTTTAGATCCAAATCCGAAATCACAAAATCACTTGTTGTTTAAAGATAAAATAATAATCCCAGTAATGGGATGTTAATGTATACAACTCGTCATTACGCCAAGCAGAAACTACTAAAAAATTACCTTTTTAATGTAGCTATTGTCTTTCGTCGTAACACCAGAACGATAAGCAACCGCTGAGGATGGATAGTAGCATTTCTAGGATGGCGAAATCCCGTGTATTTTGTGATGCATTAAATACCTGTCGATACTTGTGATTCATTATCAAAGCATTAAAAAAGTTAATTGTGTACAGCCTGTAGAAGCTGGGGTTTTAAAGTTGACATAGGTTATGTTTATTATGTTCGTAGTAGCAGAAAACAACAAGTTTTCAGTTTTTTTTTTCCAAAAAGAATAAAGAATTAGCGGAATATTCCCAAATCTGCCAAACTCTGCCACATTGAATACAACGTTAACATGTTCTGCCGCAATGAAAATGAATAAAAATTAAATCTATAGCAGAAATCTGCCATAACTGGTCACATTGTTCTCAACCTCAATGTGACATGATTCGTTCTGGACCTTTTGGAGGGAAAAGTGTCGATTTTATTTTGACTTTCAATTATTTTGTGAAATCTAGTTTAAAGTGGAATAGGATAGTGCTATTGTACCTTAATCGAAGATTAAAACGCGAAATTATACGAATCTCGAACTAAAATACCCGTATCGTCCCGTTTTAAGGAATCCCGAGTCAATCCAAGCACGCCGCCTCAATTGCCTATCCTCTTTGTGGCGGCCATATTTACAGAAACATAAATAAACTTCATGTTTAGGCTGATGGCTTTGCCAAAGCCTTAATAAAAAAAAAATCAATGTGACATTGACATTGGTAAGAGGCCTCTTGTCAAAACGTTCCTTTGGTAACTTTCATTTCAATATTATCTAAACATTTTTGTCACGTTGGGTTTTATAATTAACTGTATGTTATTACTGTTTAATTGATTATTTAATTATGTATTTAATAGCTTTAATATTTTATGTGTGTACTATAAAATAACCAATACTTTAGGTTGGTAAACATTCAATCATGCTTGAAATGAAACGTACGTACAAGAAGGTTATCTAATCTATGGTCGAACAGAATCGCACACAATTGAGATGATTAACAGGCTGGAGGTCCTGGTAGACGTGATCGATGTTTGTTCCTTAGAATAATAACGCATAGAAACCCAGTCCGCACACGCTAAGTGAGGCAAATTGAAGCGCTCCCAAAGGGCCTACACGAGCGGGCGGGCCGTCAGTGCTCCAGGTCAACTTGCACCGCGAACAGATCAAGAATTTTAGCTAAAAATGACGAAATGTGCGGTAAATGAGTGTAAAAATACGTCAGACAAACATAAAATAGATACTAACATCACATTCCACAAGGAAGTAACGCGTTTCGACTTGTATTTTTATATAAATATTCACTAATACCGAAAATGAACCTACTACTAAAACTAGCCTACATGAATTTGATTTTTGCCTCACTTGTGACAGTTCGTTTGATATGAAACTATCATTCTATGCGTTATTATACTAAGGTTTGTTCTCATTCTGAGGAAATATCTATGACACAGGTTTAGGGGCAGGTCAAGCTAGACACGTAAGATTTTAATATTTTAGTAGCAGTAGAGCTCCTTGTGAAAGAGTTTGTTCAGTGTAGTACTGCCCATAGATATACGAAAAAAAGGGGTACTGCCCACCTTACATTTTTCTACCGCCAATGTCATCATTAATGTGTTCGGGTTTAGGAGGATAAGGGTACTGGTGAAATTGCAGGCATTATTCAACTTGTCTCAGGGTAACGTGCGCTTTGGCAGTGCCCCTCAGATGGCGATTAAAAGCTCGGAACGGCACTGCAGTTATGAACAGGCTTACTATCAGGTTGAAAAATTGTTCGTTCTGTCACTTGATATTAAAAAAAATACTCAATCGCCTTATATTATCGTACAAGAATTGGAGAGGATATGAGTTATATTTTTCTGTATCTAATGAAGCAATACATATTTTTGACATAATTCCACTTATGCCATTTTTCCATGAGGGGTGTGATATTATGTTACTTTCGAAGAGCAGTACAAGGTCTAATTCCAAGACTAAACACGCTTAATATCCTTAATGTTCAGAGGCTTTTTTATATTATTAAGTGACGAAGCGTACAAGTCGTGAGCTTGGTGGTAAGCGACAAGCCTATTCATAACAATTGCAGTGCCACTCAAAGATTTAAATAACAAAGATCTGAGACATTAAGTTGACAAATCCGTGTGCCGGTAGTATGACCACTTTACCCTTCAAAACTGGAACGCAATAATGCCCACATTGTTGCTCAGCAGCAGAAGTAGTTATTGTCACAGTACTTTCTGGACGAACAAGGAGCTTTCCTACTACTAAACAGGAAGGCTCTTAAATAAGACTATATTTAACAGGGTTATTTTACCCACTCAGGGCACAACGTAAGGGACATCACGTATAATCGTCTGTTCCATAAACTAAATATTCATAATGCGAATCAAACTGCATGTTACAGCTGATATTTCTCACGATAGCTATATTATAATAGTTGTTCGTAATGATGTTTAGAATAGTCTATTGTACAATACTAATTTTCATAGTTTTATTGAATCTCCATACACACTATTTTCCCCAGTATCACCCCTTTAAGACGGTTTGTGGCAAAAAGTTGCATATGTGAAGGACATCCTAAGTCCCATCTATCTCTATACCATAATTTATCAAACTGGTAATGAATTTGGATACTATTCTGAATTATCATCATTATCATCAGCTTACACGCATCCACTGATGGACATAAGCCTCCCCTAGAGCACGCCAAGTTTCCCGGTCTTGTGCCACCCGTATCCAGCCACTGCTCAGGTCGTCCGTCCATCTTGCCGCCGGGCGTCACACACTACGTTTTCCTTGACGTGTCCGCTCCATCGGTAATCAACCCTCCTGCAGACATGCCCGCCCCACTGCTACTTAAACTTACTGATTTTGCGATTAATTGCGATGATTTACCATTCTGAATATGTCATCGTAATTGCCAAATCATTTAAAGCTCCACAAATGTTGGTACTAGATGTACAACATAAGTATAGAATAAAAACACTGTAAAGTTTTATTTTTTTTAATGATTCAGTTAAAAAGCTAGAAAAAAAATAAAAACATCCAAATACTCTTTCTTACAATATTTACCAATCCTTATTGACATGAGGTGGATCAGGTACACTTAAGTGTACTAGAAATAAATATGTTATTGAGAATGTATTGGCCCCTTTAATACACGAATGGGAAAATAAAAAAATCCGGGAAAATGGCGAGTGCCGGTTTAATTAGCTCCGAAAATATTTGTTTCTATGAACAAATACAAGTTAAACGTTGAAATAGCTTTAGACCCAAGTATCCCAAAATGGTCTATATGGACGCGCAGGGATCTACGGGATGATCCAAGGGGAACGTGGTAAGTAAAATACATTTTGAGAGTAAGGATCGAAAAAAGATTGTTTTTATTATTATATCAAGTGACGGGTCAAACAAGCCGTGGGCCTGTTGGTAAGCGACACGCCTGTCCATGACAGTTGCAGTGCCACTTAGAGCTTTAAAACGCAAAGATCAGAGGGACACTGACACTGCGGCCGTCACCCTGAGACATAAGTTGACAAGTACCACGTGCCTGTCATTTCACCAGCACCCCTATCTTTCAAAACCGGAACGCGGTAATGCTCACATTACTGCTTGACGGCAGAAATAGGTAAGGCGGCAGTACTTCCCTGGACGAAGTCTTACACAAGGAGCTCTACTTGGTGTGTGGTGGTCTGACGATGACAGGCGAAGGGAATTAAGGTTACGGACAGGCGTGTCGCTTACCACAAGACGCACGACTAGTACGTCCCATAGTAAAAAAAAAAATTTTGTAACTATTCACGCAAGCTCTAAATTGCATTTTGAATAGTCCACTTTAAACGTTTCTACTCATTTAAGTTTCATTCGTTCACACCAAAACCCACCTATTAAGTGCACTACCTCCTTTACAATTCTTAATAAAAAAATCTCGTTCAACCTGTAGGGTAATTTGTGATGTTTTCCCGTAGCCCGTAGATAATAGTCAATAATTTGTCGGACACCTTTTTACCACAGATAATGTGCCGTAAACAGCACATATAAGGGATAATATCGCGAGGTCTAGTTTAAAGGGATGGATTCGTTCAGATGTGTTAACTTGTGAAGCAGCTTTGCAATTGAAGTTTAATAGTAATTTTTATAGTCAATAAGTTCAACAAATCACATTTTAAGTAGTTATCTACTTAAACAATTTAAGTCGAAAAAAACTAAAACCTCACTTGAAAACTTGTATGATCTCTTATCAAACCATGCTTTACGGAAATGCCACCAATATTAATAGAATATT
The DNA here is from genome assembly GCF_003589595.1 of Hyposmocoma kahamanoa. Lineage (NCBI taxonomy): Eukaryota > Metazoa > Arthropoda > Insecta > Lepidoptera > Cosmopterigidae > Hyposmocoma > Hyposmocoma kahamanoa. The sequence goes on along the minus strand of NW_020653743.1, from coordinate 4,929,990 downwards.
TGTCTTGCTTAACTGAGTAATTAAGCCAGTTTACAAAGTGGGCACTACAATTACACTAAGAAATTACCTTCACTGGTTTCACGGTAATAAGTATGAAATTTATATTTACTAAGAATGGTAATTTCACATGAAAATCAAGATTCGTTGTAATATTATTATGATAATCAAAAATAAAGTGTCCTATCACTAGTCCGAAACGACATTTTCCAGAAATAGCGTTTGCTCGAATGTTCATTAACTCGAAAGTAATTGTGAGAGAAAAATATTTTTTTTATTTTAAACCTAACTTAACCTAACCTAACGGAACCTAATCATGTCTTTGCGATAACAAGTCCCATGTGCCTGTAATTTCACCAGCACCCTTCAAAACCGGAACACACTAATGCTGACATTACTGCTTGCCGGCAGAAATAGGTAAGGTGATAGTACTACCATGGATACAACATTGTGTTTCCACTAGTTATGTCACCATATCCATCAAATTTTAGGTGTTACGCTTGAAATTACAAGAAAAATGCTTTACTGTTTTTTTTTCAATTTGATGTTGCGCTCTTGATGTTGGCTCTCCTTACCGCCTTTGCAAATAACCTAACCAAAAAATTCCGGAATTCAGATTACAATAAAATTTCTTTTTCACTCATTGACTTAATTATATGGACGTCGGGTCCGCGCTAAAAAGTGTCCGAACTTATAGGGCGTTAAAATCGTATACAGAGCGTCATTCACGCTTTAGTCTTCGTTTGTTTGACTGACAGCGAAGCAAGCAAAATTAGACAGTACTGCGATAACATTATAATTTAAAAGCTTTTTCATATTCCTTTACATGTCACTACGTTTAAATAGGTTGACTTGGGACATTTTTTACGTGGTTTTTGTATTAGACCCGTCGTCCATTTATTTGTAAGTCAATGTTTTCACTGTTTATTTTCTAAACATTCCAAAATATAGTCTCGTGTCGTTGTTTTGTTATTAATTCCATAAATATTTGCTGCAAACTGCAAATTGTTGGGGGTTTTACGTTTTATTCGACATAGATTTATGCAATTGTTTTATCTTAAATATTGCGTGTTTTATATTGAAAAATAAAGTATTTCAATTTATTGTTTTTTTTTGAGATAATAATTGATAATAAATACTTAATAGGAAATAATAATTTGTCGCCAATGTATAAATATAATATAAATATAATCAGTTCCGAGAAGTCCCGGGATTTGTAGAAGGGAATGTCCACATTATTCTATAGTTTAGTCAAATAAACCCCCTCAATTCCGATCATTGGTTATAAAATATAAGTGCGTATTTAACCTCCATCTCACCAGATGGAAAGTGACGATGAGATCGACGATGGAACATGCTACTTAAATAATGCCCATTCACTCTCGTCTTAAAACGGCCCAAGTTATAAGGTTGCGTTCAATGCGTTCATACATTGAAGTAGGTGAGAACCATTCCCCACTCGCCGCTCCCATACATTTGTGTTGAGCTTTTAATGTAACGCTCTTCCAATGTGTTTCACGTTTACATAAATATAATAAATAACACAAGACTTTTTCCCATCTAAAATTATCTATAGTCATCAATCACAGAAAATTGGTTCACAGATTGTTTACCTTCAAACAGCCACAAATCAAAGTAAATCTTCATGGCGGATCGTATCTACTGTTTAATCCACCATTACGCATTGTAGTTATGGGTGGATCAACCAAAGAATTGCTCAATGCAAACAGTACGGAAAATCGAAAGCCCCTACCATGGACATGTAAATTCAATGAAATGTCGAGAACAATTACTGTAACTACATTTTCAATAAACATTCAAACGTAAAACAACAGCAACTGAAGTGAATTTTGCAAGCTAAGGCAATTACAAATAACTTAAACCCTCGTTATGATCTTTCTTTGGCTCTCTCTCTCTCACTCACTAGTAAGTAAATCTTTGAATACCGAAATCGATCAATAATTTGTGACATAACGCGTGACAGAAAGTAGGTAGAAAGGGTAGTTAGTTACTTGGGTAGGTAGTGTTATTAGGAATTACCGTTAATGGTTACATAATTAAGTCCATTGCATATATTTCTTTTTCAAAATAAAGCATTTTAATTAAACCCGAAAGACTTGTGAAATCTCCGTGTGTTTGAAAACAGTAGTAGCCACATTTTTAAAAACAAGTGGCATTTAAAAATACTTCCACTAAAGTCGGTCGTTTCATTCGATACAATGTATCCAAATCGGATCGGATGAACGAATGAATGAAATGCAACCAAATTGTTTACTCTGTTTTTGTTTACAGTTTTAAAATCGGAAATTCGTAACGTTCGATTGTTTTAATTGGTTTTCAAAGGCAAACGGGTTTTTGAAAATGGAAAAGCATTTGATGCGTTCACATGCATTACAAAGTGAAAGCTGTCAGCCCTGTGAACAACAAAATCTCCGCTGCTCAACTACACACCCTTTTTATATCGTGAAAGATCCCGAGTTCAGTTGCCGTTAAAAATGACTTGGTAAATAAACTTTTTAATGTGGTTCGGATCTAAATGCCTTCAAAATTAATTTCGTTGCGTACTCAACAGGTAGTTAGAAAATTACTAGTTGGATCAGAATGAACTGCCTGAAGGCAGATTAATATCTCATTGTTTTTTCGGTTCACGTCGTGCGCAGAGCCAATATTTAACTTTGTGCCCTCTATTTTTCGTTTACCAACCTCAAGAAGAGAACTAAAAAAATTCTCCGCTCATTCGTCCCTTGGTTTTTTGGAACTAAGTAGGTACAAGTATAACAGCGATAATAAATTGTTTTATCTTCTGAATTTCTCTCGATATTTTGTCTCCTTTTTAGTTGTTACATTACTTTCGAGGCTTTGTCCTGTACACCAAGTAAGTAAAGGATAGGAAACAATTCTACCCTGTGTAAACGCGATAGCGTGGACAAATAATGAGCGAGCAATTTTCAGCGCAACATCGAAAGGCACATTTGCATACGAGCTTTGAACTTGTGGAAAAATAATTACATTTTCCATTTTTTTTAATGGTCACCCGCTGTTTCTGTTGATACATATTAATGGCGCTTGCAGTTTTCAATAAAAAAGTTTACTGTTTAATAATATTTTTTTTTTCATGTAGGATAGACATACTGAAATAATTCGGACCCAGACAGACAGACCCAGATATTAGGCGCACGACTTGTTTGTCCCGTTTCTTGATATTATAAAAAAAATATTCAAATGATTACGTAAGCGCCCAGTGTGCATTACAAAGGAAGTACCACATTTCAATTTAGCGCTGCTATATATCCTATATTATATATAGGGCATCAACTAAATACATTTTTTTATACAAAGCTCAGGGCATACTTGATTGTGCCTGAAGCTTGTAGTTATGTATATTATATAGTATATAATGCATTAAGCGTTTTTCCTATTGTAGTTTGCTAGGTCTACCCATGTATATGTTATTATTCTATAATGTTCACCCGCAAAGTATTGAACGAGTTCAAAAATAATTTTTGAGATCAGTTTGTTGTGAAGTCTGCAATCGTGCAAAAAAAAGGAGAGATTTTAATGAACTCATTTACTTACATAAAATCATACATTCTGTGATGGATTCTCCCGAGGTTTTAAGCCATATTAATTTAAATGCCAAAGTACGTTCTCAGAGTGCCGCGAATTTTTCGTCTTAATGTATATAAAAATAATACCTCTTTCTATAACACTATAGTGAAAAATCTCAATTGGGTATAATTCTAAAATTAATTCAGACAAAACGCAATTACGTGTAAAAAAAATCACTTTGTAAATTTATTTATTAATTTCTTTTTTTTTTAATTTTTGTTTCCTTCATTTTGGATTTGGAGACTGTAATTTTACACTAACCTACTAAGACTAATTTTATCATGCTGTGTTCACTGGTTTTGGAATGTGGTCTAGGCTATTAATGTATGAAACTGTATCTGTTACCATGCGATGATTACATTCTGTGTTACCTTTAAAATAAAATAAAAATATATACCTAAATAATAAAATGTTGTTACAGTCAGAAATGGAATTCATAGAATAACTATTGGACTAGTGACACGCGGATTACGCTATCCCTAATCATATTGAATTAATAGAATTCACGTTCACGTGATGTGTGCACGGACCTTTGCCATTTGATAGATTGATTATCTGTGACCATATCGTTAACAAACTGTTGTTCAAAATATAATACTCATGTTACACAGATTTAAAAAATGCAGTAAGGCATAATCGTAGTTTAATGAGTTCGTCCAAAGTTTCATGAAAATTTAAATGCAGAATACTGCTGTTCAAATCACGTTCTAAGTAGAAATAAAACAATTCAAGACGAAAAAAACGCCACGTGCTTGCGTCATTATGCCCTTGAAAACTTGTGTTATCTGAAACAATGCTTTAAGGAAATGCCACCAATATTAATAGAACCTTTGTCTTGCTTAACTGAGTAGTTAGGTCAATTTACAAAATGGGCACTCGCTTCACGATAATAAATATGTAATTTATGTTGAGAAGAATGGTTAATATTCTCATGAAAATAGTGATTCGATATAATATTATTACGATAATCAAAAATAAACCGGCTTCCAAAAGACTTCAGAAAGTCGCAAATTCATTTAGAAGCATATGTGTACGTGGTCACGTACACATATGCTTCTATAATATTATTCTATAAAATTTGGGATTTACGTGGCTTAAAACTATTGTTAAATTAAAACTTTAAACAAAATATTTATACAGCTTTGGCGTAGACGACAAAAATCCACGGTAATGGTGCCTTAAGCTTTTTCAGGTTGTTTAAACGAGTGATATTTAAAAATAAATATTGTAAATGATAAATGTACACATTTTTCTATTTACAACGAGCAACCACCGCAGTTACACCAAGTCGTGTGCTTGGTGGAAAGCGATCCTCTTGTCCGTAACAGTTGCAGTACCACTCAGAGCTTTAAATCGCAAAGATCTAAGCGGCTTTGCCACTGCGCCCGTCACCCTGAGACATGAGTTGACAAGTTCCATGTGCCCGTAGTTTCACCAGCACCTTTTACCTTCAAAATAGAAATGCCGTAAACTTGGTAGCAGAAATAGGTAACGTGGCAGTACTGCCCTTGACGAACTCTTTCACAAAGAGTCTACTGCTACTAAACTACTTCTAGGTTTCAACATGATATTTTAAAATAAATATTGTAAATGGTTTTCTATTTACAACGAGCAACCACTAGAGTTTCCTACTCATTATTTTCAGGAACGTCAGCCTTAGTCTGACCATTTTACAAACCTGGTGAAATTACAGGCACAGAGGATTTTTCACCTTATGTCTCAGGGTGAAGGGCGCAGTGGCAGTGACATTCAGATCTTTGCGATTTAAAGCTCTGAGTGGCAACTATAATGGACATGGATGTCGCTTACCATCTAGCGCACGACTTAATAAAAATCTTCATAAAAAAATCACAAAATAATTTTATATTTGTTTGAGTATTTTCAATTTGAAACCAGTCGTGAGTCTTTTTGTAAAACTTCCTACAATCTATAATAAAATTTCTATGTAACATTATGTTTCGGTGCTTAAAACTTTAAAAATAAAACCATGAAAACAACCCACTGCTTATTTTACTCTGTGAATTAAAACAGAACAATACCCACCCTCACAATGCATTGTCGGGAATGAAACGACACAATCCACCCTTAACACCATATGTCGATATCGGAACGATTGAACCTATAGTTAAATCGAGTTAAGTTACTGAGCGTAATGTGATTATCGACAGTTTATTTAATTTAAACCATTTGCGACGTCGAACGGTAGAGAACAGGCCAAGCTCTGGGAATACGAAACAATTGTAATAAAACTTTGGTACATGTTTTATTTTTAAATAAATGGTTGACTCAAGTAATTTGCGGTGCGTGGTTCGATGACAGTTGCAAAGCTGTACAAAAGGCTAAACATATTCCTTTGCCATGCATGTACATTAGGGATGGCTGCGTATTTGTCAACTCTCATCCTCAATATTTTAAAACACGTGGTGAAGTCATTGAAAGGCAAACTAGATAAAAAATTATGAATCTTTTAAACCAACCTCGTTGCCAACTACTTTATAGTAATTTATAAGAAGAACTGCTTCAACAAGTGTGTAATTATTTACAACGAAATTTAATTGTTACAAGGACATACTTTTAAATTACAATTGATAAAATGGCTATTGGTACATTGCTTCTATAATAATAAAGAATACTTAGAATTTTACTTAAGACCAATGTACTTACTGTAGTCTAGCAAATAAACGTGTTCTATTCTATTCCATTCTATTCAAAAAGTTGAGTTAAATGTATTTATAAAACGTTCCCCGATTTGGTGTACTGTGAAAGACCTTAGGTAAGTCATAATTTTCGAGTGTATGTTGACCCATTTAGACCGAATGTAGAATAAATTTAGATAGAAAAATCTATAACATACGCCATGTTCTATAATGTGATGGAAAAATTACTATTCGTAAAAACTGTAAGTAAAATCCATGAATCCAAGTCCACAAATGGTAGAAAAATACCTCGGTCCATTTTCGTTGCGATATAAAATAATTCAAATTTTAACATAATAAATTCAAATTTAAATGTAATAAAAATTTTATCTATTTAGTTTAGTTTATTTCCCTCAATACTACAAATACCATTACATGTCATTTTATCCTACTTTTCCAAAAGTGAGCGACAGTTTACAAAATAATGAAGAAATAATTATATAATAGTAAGTCATAAGCACACATTAGTGCATATATACAAATCAACAAAATTAATGAAACTAAGAAAAAAATGAATTAATCTAACAACGTCAAGTGTATACTGGAAATGTCAATACGAATTCTTAATAACTAATAAATGTATATTACAGTATAATAACACGGTGAATGTCAAATTCATTAATGATTATAACAATTTAATTGTTTATTTAGTACTTTGAATGTTCTCTGTTACTGAGTAAAGGGACTTTAAATCCTCATATAGAGCTGCAGTCTTCTTCTTATCGTATCCATGGCATATACTATACTATTGTGGCCAAGAAATCAGCCATGCTGACCGCGTCACTAGCAGTCGCCATTAAATCCTCATGCAAGAAGGTGTTAGGGCACGTAGGACACGATATGTGATTGGCCGTCGTTTGAATCGCACCGCACAAACAGTCCAGTTTAGACAGAACCATCCGAAAATCCCCGACCAAACTAGGACCGAATTTACTCCGACCAACCTCCGAACCGAATTTACTCCTCAATTAAAAGCTGGACATATTAATCCTTGCGTTAGCATATACCTATAACTTTTTTTATGATATCAGGTAACGGGATGAAAAAGTAGTGCGGTTGATGATTAGCAACACCTATCCTTAACAGTTGCAGTGCCAACCGGAACTTTCAATTGCAAAGGCCTTCAAAACCGAAACGCAGTAATGCTCAATTTACAGCTTCGTGGCAGAAATAGGTATGGTGGCACCACTACCCTGGATTAACTCTTTTACAAGGAGCTCTATTGCTACTAAAATGTCTTCTAAATTGGAAATATTTAGTGACTATTCCTGTTGCTAACGGTGAAAGAAAGCATAATGAAGCTTGTATTTCAAAGAGGCTCACAAACCTTTGAAAAATTTGAAGTCGTAGAAAAGATCAGTGACCAGCAGTTTAATGGAGTAGCTGATGATGATAAAATCACATAAAAACGTAAAAATAAACCAAATTGTTCCTCTCATTAAATGTAACATAACACAAAACAACATCCATCTTTCATAACGTCACCACTTTATACCATTAGCAAAAGGAAATGTCTGACATGGAAAAACAAATACAACATTCGCCAATAACGGATACCGAACTGTTATCTCCTAATGATTTTTTCCCATAAAGTTTCCCCATTAGGCTATACACACCATTGGACATCATTAACAGATGTGGGAATTTGTTTGGCGTTACACCTTTTGTTCGGAGAACTTGGCTATATTTTCAGGAAAATAAATGTAAGGGTAACAGTGCGTGTTTGTGTGTAATATGTATCATGTGGGCATGTGTCGGTGTGTATATTGTATTTGACAATGGTTGCTTATTCCTAATTAGGTAATGCGTTGTTATAATATGCTAGAAACTTACTGAATTTGTCAGTGAGTAGATTTCCATTTACCCCAAAACAATGATATAAAAATTACTACACTCAAGAAATTACGACTTAAATAAATAAAAGTCCAATAATTTCTGCACCAGACACAGAAATAAATCACAATATATGCTCTATAATATGCAATAAATAGCAAGTAATGTGGAAAAAAAGTTAAATACAGTTTTCTGGTCACCGACGGCTTTTAACTGAAAGCTTCTCAGCGAGGAGTCTGTAGTCTCTGGAACTCAGGGTTTCATCAAAAGAGATATACCTACATGTAGTTCTGGCTGCGGTTGTAGTATTTCAGCTTTTTGAGGTGCTCGGTTGCTATGGCCTGTCAGTGCCACTCGTTATAATAACTTGAATTGAACGAATGAGTAAATGTATGAATGAACGAATGAGTGAGTGAGTGAATGAATGAATGAATGGATGAATGATTGCGTGAGTAAATGATAAATGAATGAAATATTGTTTATTAGCCCCAGACGCAGAAAGAGGGGAACTAAAAGTCAGAAGCCTTTCTGTCTATCTGTACACATGCATTCTGTACGTGTCTGTGGTATCGTATTTCCCTAACGGATGTACATATTGATCTCTAAGCGATTTTTTTTTAATGATAATTTAATCGCAATGGTTCGCTATGTTTGATGGACATCTGCTCAGTTATTTAAAGATCATCAGCTAATCACAAAAACTTAGTACAATTTTGATAATAAATAATACATGTTTTACCCTCAAATGCTTAATATAGACTATCAACTTACCTTTGGGTCCTTACGTTAGACATGGAATTTAAAAGTATTGACAGGTTTATAATTAAGTTATAAATTTTAATACAATTAAAAAAATATACAAGGGATAAGTTGTAAATAAAATAATTACAATTATAATAAGACATTTCTTTTTTCTTCCTTTAAGACCAGCACCATGTTAACCCTGCAGTTACCCTTTCAAATCGGAATGCAGTAATGCTAACATTACTGCTTGACGGCAGAAACAGGTAAAGTGGCCTTACTACCTTGGATGAACTCTTTCACAAGAAGCTCTACTGCTACTAATGGTCACGTTATGTATGCGCCACTGTTTATTCGGTTCGGATTTATACTGCAAAAAAACGTGCAGTGCACTGCTGTGTGGTCGGGGGTTACGAAAGCGTCATTTCTTCATATGAGATTGGGTATCTGTTTTAGTACAGTATTGTAATATCTGTGATTATGGTATTAAGAAGGGTAGATCAGCAATCTAGTGTACAGACGTTGTCGTTCATCTCAATATGTCACTTCCCGAAACGCCTATAAAACACATCGGGTGCTTATGTTACGTCATCAATAATCACTTGAACGCTATTGTAAAACAATAACACAAACAATATTGCTACATTATGTAACAATACTACACGGGAAACTTCTGTTATTATTACATAAGCATATAAACAGTTTATCCCACTGTTATGTGAAATTATTTACCTTCTCAAAGCGTTACATAATAATAGTAAATAATAACAATTCTCGCCTCTCCCATTTAAAAATTCAAAATTAATCTTTAAGGCCTTGGGAGAGACAAACTCATAGCCCCGCATTAGGGAAACCCTGTACCTCGGGACCTCTTGCGTGGCAGTCCAGCATGATAACCTATCAGCCACTGAGGCAGTATTTTGAGTTATAGTGAATATTTTTACGATACATACCGTGGTAGCGCATTGTATTGTGTAACAAGAGAAATATTGTAAAGTATAAATGTCTTCTCTTTGGCGCGTTAATATCTAAACTAGGGTTGTTGCAAATATCAGCATCCGCATCGGTATCCGCGGATAATTAGCATAAATTAAAACATCCGCTTCCGCTTTCATCGATGCTGATATTCATTGCGAATGTTCGAGTCTTGATATGACCTAATAGGTACGCTGGAATAGCGTACAAACCTTCCTTAACAAACTGCAAGTCGAAAAAGCAGCTCTGCTATTTTTTTTTAATGTAACTTTTATAAAATTCCAAAAGGATTAAGCTAGGCAGATTAAGTTTTCACACTAGGCAGATTAAATGTCACAAAATCATGAAAATAATATTATTAATATAGTGGCAAAGGGGATAAGCTATTGTTAACTTTTTAATTTCAGTTAGAATGTACATATATATGTACATATAAGCAAAGTTTGAAGTCGGTTCCTTTTTTTAATAAAAATTATTACTTGTAGACTCTCGCCTCTACCATGGCCTAAAAGATAAATTTGAATTTTCTAATGGATTGTCATCGTCCGCCATTTCTAATTTTAATATTTTTTTTGCTGCCCATGTTTTTCTTTGGTACATATTATCAGATTTTTGTATTATCACTAAGGTTACTGACGATATGATTTTTTGCCCTGAATTGCATTTTAACCCATTCAACGTTTTTAACACTTTCTGGCTTGCTTTTACTAGTAATTACCTTATAACGTCCTTTCGTCTCCAGATATTTTTTCAATAGGTATTTCTATTTATCGTAGTTGTTTCCGTCGAATATTTGCAATGAAACATCTTCTTTCACGCTTGACATTTTGAATTTTTATGTGGCTCCAAAGACGTAAAATAGGCAAATCATTGTATTATTTTTATTACACCAATATATTGTGTACCCAATATGCGAACACCTATAATGTCAAGACAAAAGAAACAAGCGCCCCGTGCATTACAAATGTGAACGCTGACAAACTTATTATTTGACATACTAATGTTAAAAAGGCATATACTTTTAAAATGGCCATGTCGTACCCACACTTATAACAGTGGGAACCTCTACTCTCGAAGTTGTTGACGAGTATGTCTACCTCGGACAAACCGTTCAATTAGGCAGAGACAACTTCGAGAAAGAGGTCAATCGTCGAATCCGACTCGGTTAGGCAGCTTTCGGGAAGCTCAGGGACGTCTTCTCGTCCGCAATACCGCAGCCCTTGAAGACAAAAGTCTTCGAGCAGTGCGTGTTGCCAGCGATGACCTACGGCTCTAAGACGTGGTCATTTACTATGGGCCTCATAAAAAAGCTCAAACAACGAGCTATGGAGCAAGCAATGCTAGGAATTTCTCTACGTGATCGAATCAGATATGAGAAGATCCGTAGAAGAACGAAAGTCACCGGCATGGCTCGCAGGATTAGCAAGTTGAAGTGGCAGTGGGCAGGGCACATAGCTCGTAGGACTGACGGTCGTTGGGGCAGAAAGGTTCTCGAATGGAGACCACGAACCTGAAGGCGTTCAGTGGGACAGCCCCCTACTAATTGGACGGATGATGAACCGATGGATGCACGTCGCGTCCGATCGGCTGGTCTGGAAATCTTTGGGGGAGGCCTATGTTCAACAGTGGACTTTTTCCGGCGATATAATGATGATGTTAATACTTTTAAAATGAAAGGATAGGTTCTTAACACACACTAACTATAATCCAATAAATACTTTTAAAGAAAACAAAATCACAAGTAGTTTTTGAAAAAGCCTCCGTTCTTGCCCGCACTAATCTGTCATTCCTTTTCTTTGTTTTATCAGTCCCACCAATACTATTTAGTGTTGCCGTTTCGTTCTTTAATCGATTGTACTCAAGTGAAATCGGCAACTTAATATATTGAAATGTGATAGTTATTGCCAGTAATAAGCATTCTAAACTGAACAATTGGCTAATATAGCTTTCACTAATTATAAGTCACTTTTTGGCCTGACGTTCCTAACTTCGGATGTACTCTAAATTCATTTAGTGAAGAAATCTTTTGCAGTAACTTAATATAAATATTACCAGTATGTTCTCGTCTTTACCTCCACTAGACCCATACAATTAAAGTCTCAAGAGGACTCTGTTTTGTATTGCATAGGCCTTAGTATGAAGGAGACAATGACAGCGGCAGGAACTAATAAAGAGATCCGACACGTACCGTGTTTTAAACAAATATTTCATTTCATCTCCCATCACGGGTTGTAAAGATCCCTTACATCAAAGTCCCTAATAGTTAACCCCTCAACTTACCATCCGTCAAAACTGTTTAAGAGGAAATAGCCCTAAGATAGTAGGGGCTATTACCGGCCAAAGTTCAAATTTGTCCCCAACTCCAGATAGTTACGAGTGTTAACCTGATGCTATGTTTACACGTTGATTAGACGTGATTTAACTAAACAGGGAAATAAATTGATAATACAAGTCAAACCGGATTTTTTCAATAATAAGCAACTTTAATATACTATTTTTGTACCCACTGACCGAACATTGATCTAGTTTTAGTTAGACGAAAAAAAGTAGGTTGCTTTTAGAAGCAATAAAGCTCCTTACCTACCAATTTCTGAGGGCATTACTACGTTTCAGTATTAACGGGTAATGAAATTACAAGCACATGGGACTATTCAACTTATGTTGCGGGGTGACGGGCGCAGTGGCACGCCAGATCTTTGCGATTTAAAGTGAGGTCGCTTACCACTTGTTCGCTCCTTGGTATGAAAAAAGTAAAAACACTTGCACTCAAATTCTTATGCAAGAAACAAATGTTACTCCAGCTAAAAATAGAACCATATACCGATTACTATCAACTTAATACAGAACATTTCTATAGCAACTTTAAAGTGGCTTGATAATTATCTACATAATAACCAAGAACTCCATGGCGGTAAGCCAAGTTATTTTAAAAGGTGAAGTGATTTTAAATACGTAAGTTGAAGTACTTTGCAACTAAACGGTAAGTTTAACTGGCATCTAAACGAGTCCCGGAACAAAGTCGCGATCCTTTTGACTTGTTCAAATATTTAACTTGATGCGCTAACCCGACCGCATTGTCTTGAAATGAGACCGCCAGGACTGCAGCACGTTAAAACAAACTCTGCACTGATTGTTCTTTGAAATTAGTTTCCTTTTTTTAAATTTTGTCGTTATTAAAAAAGTTTCGAAACATTTGTAAAGACGAAAATAAATAAGACAAAGACAAAGGGTATTACCTTCTTGAATTGGAAACAAACCGACTCATCCGTAGAACAAAGACCTATGTGGAAGACTGCTTATTCTCAGGGCATTGTACATTTCGTTCGCTGTTCTTAGCTGTGGATATTAGATCGACAGTTTATCGATTTTATATTTCCGAAACGAAATAATACATAAAATTCTGAAATCACCTATAGCTAGGCCTTACTTTGAATAACGAGATCTTGTATTTGTCCTCTTTTCGTTGTATAATCACATCCGACTCTGTTCTTCGGATGAGTTGGAACGGTCAAAGGGCTCATTCAGAGAGCAGGGGCGAGCAGGTCTTGGCGTTTTTCCTTTCACAGTGCTGAAGGGACTAAAACCATTAAATCCATGCGTCGAAGTTGCAAACAGACGCTAGACGCTAGACCAAGCACTGAATGGAACGGGCGGACTGAGCCAATAGATGCACCCGCACCAGCGCCCTCCTCGACATAGGCGCCACCGGCTGGTGCGACCAAAGAGAACGCAACGAGCGCCTACAAACATTTGATTTACACGCACCCGCCCCCGCCGCCGCCACTGTGAATAAGGCCAAACGGTCAAACAATCCACCTGATGAGGCAGTAAAGTTTTGATGAAGGTAAAAGTAGCAGAACTATTGGAAGCAAGGTTTACGACTAGAAATTAATGTTGTAATGGTCAGCTCCAGTCGGTTTGAGTGAGCATGAGGCTGGTTTGTGCGTGAGTTCTGGTTGACCTGGTGCTGCGTGTAAAATTTATAAGCGAGGAGAAGGAAGGGCGCCTTACACACAACGAAAACAAGTTTCAAGTAGAAACAACCAGATGCTTTATTTTAAATTTACTGTCATAACAGGTTACGTATATTACAATTAAATGTAAGAGTACAGTATAAAGAACTAGTATTTTACTTCCCCGAGTTTACATTAAGAGTGTACAGATATGCTTACTGCTCTTATCAGTTACATACAAAAGGTTAACTTTAAGTATACTTAGAGCTAATACACTGCACTAAGAGTTTTTAAAAGTACATTAGTGGCACATGGACACGTCACTTATACGTCACTGACCTGGAGGTTACCGGATGCACTTCTAGGTTACATACCAGACCCGCTGCGAAGACAGCGTAGTTTCTACAGGAGTAACGCAGTTTTATGTAGATGCCGACCACCCGTGGAGCTTATGACACGTGGTCGGGCACAGCCGAACAAAAGTTACGGCGCATTTGTCTCAGCCATTCAGTTGATGGCGAGATTTGAAATTACAAGTACCAAAAAAACCCATGCGGTCCGGTGACACGGGTTTACAACTGGTACAGGGTTCGGAAACCCATAATTACGGCATCTGGCTATTCCTGGTTTTCCTTATAATTGGGGGCCCCCACCGGGATAAATCACCGCAGAAGATGAAGAAATCAAGAACACCGTGCGAGCCGACGTGTCGAACAAAAAAAACAAGCTTCCGCCGAATTCCTCCTAAAAGATGTTACCCGCGAACAACGCCACAGACAATCTATCGATTCATCGAGATGAAGCTCCCAAGTCTTATCACCTAAACCCGCTAGAATACATGGCGATTCCAGGTTTACGTATATTACTTTATAGAAAGTATTTGGCAAACTAATTGGCGGCTTTCGACATGGGAATATTACAGAAAAGCTACAATTTACATGAAGCTCGACTACAGAAGTAAAATCGAGTTTATTGGTACACGGCACTAGTATTCTGCGTCACCATAGAAGAAATTTAGCCAGGTTTGGTGTTTTCAAAAATATGTCATTTTTTTAAATGATAGATTACACCAACACTTAAGAGTTTCAACTAATTTACTAAATATGTTTAAACTATAACGTCAAAGTGACACTTTGTACAAGAATGGTGAAAAACACCAAGGAGAGAAGATACATTTTGTTTTAATTTTGTATTTACGAGATCTTCCAAAAAAAATGTGTTACAATGTCTTCCGGTGGATAATGATGACGAAAGCGTAAATCATTAGCACATCCTAAATAGGAACGTTATGATTGTACTATATCATTACAGTAAAGTAGACAGTCACGCTGCACCGGTCCAATGAACACTTCACACGTTATCTAAGAGTTGATGACCGTGTTCGTAAGGGTATTGCTATTATATAAACATTTACAAATCCCTGTCTATACAAAATAACGCAGTATTAATGAATACTGCGATTTTGAGCTAAGCGTACAGAGACGAGAAAACAAGCTAAACTTTATCGTGAATAAAGGACTCGTCTTCTTACTGCACGCATATGTAACTATCGATATCTCACTAGAGAAGCAACCGCCGCAATAGGTTAGCAAATTTCAAAACATGAATCGTGTTAAGAATTTGATTAAAATAGTAAACGTCCTGTTACCTAAGATTGCACTGCCTACTATCTATCAATTTCAAACATAGCAATGCCGCTTTGCCATAGCCATAGAAGTACAGTGACGGTATCTCCCAACAAGGCGAGTTCTGCAGATAGAACTCGACCATGTCTTGTCCGTGTGACGATTCAGTGCTGATGTGAAATTAAAATGGTAACACTGAAGCAAGAAATAAATGCACCCTCTCATTAACAACGCAGAAAAAGCACAATTTAAAGAACAACACATTCCAATTCTATTTTACACGAGCAAGAAAGTCATTAGCGAAATGCAAACGAAAAACGGAAACAACGGGCGCTCTTTAAAAATCCACTAGGATTTAAACGATATACTGGTTTAGGGATAGGAATTGGGTAGTATTTGTATTGTATTGTTTGTAATAGCAGTGATAGATGCGAGAGCGCTTGCCTGCTGCGTTTTGTTTGTATTTTCTAATCACGTTCAGTTTTGTATCAAAAGTACCAGTTATTTGGGGTGCTCGTAAGGAGCCTTCCGCCACGACGTTTAGCACTTGAATTCACAAACATGTATCCCTATAAATAGGGCAAATGGAAAATTATAACACCGCGATTTAGGAAATATTTCAAAAATCAAAGCCATCTATTAGTGTGTATAGTAATATCACAATGGCATTCCATCTTCAAAGAGTGAACATAACATACTGAATCCTCATTAGGGCGGCCATTTATAGTCATGACACCGTGCATGACGCTTAAGTTGCGTATTGATGTACTAATCCGTGTAATAATAAAAAAATAGTATAATAAGAAACAGTATCGGATATCCGTGAATCAAGTCTAATCCCATCACTATAACGATGTACTGATAGAAAAGAAACGTAATACGATCGGAGATGAGGGGGGATATCGGCAAAAAAAACTATGCAAATCGACTCAACGGATCGGCCAGTGTAGCATATTAAGGAGATTTGTCAGACAGAGCTACTGTTGAAATTCGACTACAGATTTCAAGTTCACCTCATACTTTTTTTACGACACTGCGGTCGTTTTTAAGAGTTTTAAAGAGAGTGATAAAGAAACGGGGAAGTGATAATTTGGGAAAGACATTTTGTTTTCGATTTCAACTTTATAACTTTACACTTCAGCGTGGTTCAATGTGGTTTAACGTTTTTCTTTTTATGACACCAAATGATGCCTCTGGCGTTAAGCAACACGCCTGTCTATATCAGTTACAGAGCCACTCAAAGCTTTAAATCAAAGATCTGAGGGGCTCTTCTGCTGCAACCATCACCCCGAGACATAAGTTGACAAGTCTAATATGCCTGTAATTTCACCGGCACCCTTACCCTTCAAAACTGGAACGCAATAATGCTTACATTAGTGCTTGGCGGCAGAAATAGGTAAGGTGGCAGTACTTCTCTGGACGAACAGGAGTGACTTCACAAGGAGCTCTATCATAATAACCAATACAGTTCAATTAGAGACAGATTTATTATCTCTTTCACTATTATCACAAGTTACGTAAATCAGCTGCTTTATTATGTACATAATCGTAGGTATAGCTAGATATGGCATAAAGTCAAGTACATGCAATTTCACCAGCAAATAGCCCCTTCAAAATCGTAATGCTCACAATACTGCTTGGCGGCTGCAATAGGTAAGGTGGCACTACTACCCTCTGTTACGAACTCTTTCTCAAGGAGCTCTACTGCTACAAATTTTTCTAGAGTTCGTTATTTCTATATCGTCACTGTAACTTTTAACGCGACATAAATAAAGTATAATTTATATCAACCGTTCATTCAAAAACCGTACACAAGTTGGATGCAACAGATCTCCCCAACATAAGATCAAATTGTGACGGATAATTTTATAGCCCATTTTGTGGCTGACCGGAAAGTGGCCATTGTCCAAATTCAAAATTAACCCGATAGTAACGAGAAACAACGGTACCACACAGGGTCACTGTCGTAGATGGAAGGTTACAGTTGATGTTATTGGTTTGTAGGGGATAAAAACTGTGTCAAGAAACAAAAATTTAAATCCTCAACATCGTCATCAACTTGTTTTAGAAAGAAAGACATTTATTTAGTTACTAGAAAATACACATTAGCGTAGCATAATTCTAGCAGATGGTCGTGGGCTTAAAGCTGGGCTTGCACCTCTGAGCTATCACAATTTATGTGCGAAATTTGATTTGAAATTTATCATGAGCTTTTTGGTGAAGGGAAACAACGTGATGAAACCTACACACATCTGCAAGGCATTTTAATGTGTGGGCCCAAGCGAGAACTAAACTACAGCCCAAGCCCCTGTCATTATAGTTACATGTCTGTGCCCAATAATAGAACTATATAAAAGGCTGACTGTTTTACAAAATGCACAACAATAAACAACCGCAATATAAAAAAGTTAAAGTGAACAAAATAATGAAAAAGTACAAAAACAGATTTTAAAGTGTATATCAGATGCTAAAAAAGAAAAAATAAAAACAAATTATTTACAGAAAAAAAAGCACTAAATAATTATTTTTTTATTACTTATTTGGTGTGCCACCCTGTTACTCTAAGATTTAAAGTTGACAAGTCCCATGTTTCTGTAGTTCACCCTCAGTACCCTTACCTATAAAACCTTTTTGGCGGCAGAAATAGGTAAGACGGCAGTACTTCCCTGGACGAACTCTTTCACAAGGAGCTCTACTGAATATAATATACATAAATAAATAAACATTAAACAACATCACACACGCTCTAGCCCAAAGTAAGTAGCTAAAGCACTTGTGTTATGGAAATCGGAAACAACCAGAAACACCCAGACCCGAGACAATATCGAAAACTTTCTACACTGACTCGGCCGAGGATTGAACCCGGCACAGAGGTCGTCAAACACCTACTGTTGAATAGTCTCAGTATAAAGTACTAAAAAAACCGAGCTCAAAAGCTCGTGGAATTACATCTATTTACTATTTGCTAAGTTTTATTAATATCGGTTAATGGAAAGTGCGCGAAACTGTAGTCATCCCCTAGTTTACCATTCTTAGGATCGTATTCTAGAACTCTACTCAATGCTCAAGTCAGGATTTGAGTATGGTTTAAAGCACTCGAAATCATACTCAAGTAGTATGCAGGGCCATTAGGGTCGTATTTCCAGTGCTTGTGTTTCAATTGCAATCCTGACTTGAGCATTGAGTAGAGTTCTAGAATACGACCCTTAGAGTTGGATTATTTTCTTCAAATTTAAATGGGACCAATACCCTCTTTAGAGAATCATCAAAATCGGTTCAGAAATTAGTTAGTTATCACGTAACATACCGACAAGTCTAGATCTTAAACAAGAAGAATAAATTAGAACCTTATAAATACGATAATCTACTACATAATCAGTATAGCAGCCTAGATGGGAGCTTAATAATATTATCGGTCGTAAAAGCTTTAATAAAAATACTTTTTGCCTGGAGACCTATCGTACAGGCTAGACGTTGTTTAGGCTCCAGTCTCCCACAAATGTAACTAACTAAGTACCTTATTGTTAATATGTGTCATTCAGCTTTGTGAGGAGAAATAAATAATTTTGTATTTGTATTTGTTATTTGTAGTTTTACTGTAGTACAAGATTCTGCGGTTAAAACCGTAAACTTAACAAGCTTAAAATGAAAATCATACGAAAGGTATTTCCGTTATGTTACTCAAAACCAATAAGATGTAAAGTTTATTAATTTGTCAACTCTTCTTTGGCAGGAAAAAAAGGAATGACTGTAGCTTCAAAATTGACGGAAATAAGAAAAAAATTATTAGAAATGATTTCCACGTTGTCGTGCAAATTAGCAGCGATAGATATATTTTCTTTTAAAAAATAAACACAGAGAAAATAATAACATCGTCTAAAATACGTCAAAAAAACAAACAAAAGAAAATATCGAAATCTTAATTAGTTGTCGCGACTCTTATACAGTAAAAATAAAACTACTTTTTCGGATCTAAATCATATTTGTTTTTTTTTCGAACAAAGCAAAGTTTAGGTCTCTTTACAGGTCCCATGGTAACGGCAGTCGCAAGAAATATACGCGATTTAAATCGGGGAAAAAATTTGTGTCATTACCATAAGTAATTGCCTGATGTGTTTGCGGAATGTGTGCGAGGGATGCTAACGAGGATTATGTGCGAAGGATGCGAGTGACGAATATCTGCGAACCTCCGCTCACCGGACCACAACGCACCACACCCGCGTACATATGAAATTAATCCGCTACTCATCCTCACACCGCCTAACTACCTCCCACGTCTCTGGTGGAACCGCAGCCTTAAGGATGATGATGAACCCTCTTCGGCACCTAGGTTTTATCAAGATCTTATCGAGAGATCTTGCTAGTAAACTTTCACAAATGTACTATCACGTAACTAAGACAATAAATTATTCCCATTTTCAAAACTGGGTTGCGTAAATATCTTCTGACACTGCCCTAGTCTGCAACATGTATAATATTTATTAGTAAATATAAGTTTATGTAACTATCTCCATGGCCGAACGGTTAGCATGCTCAATTGCCATGCAGAGGTCGCGGGTTCGATCCCCGGGCCGGGAGAACTATTTGTATGGCCTACATTTATTTCTCTCGTGAGTTTGGGTGTATTTTATGGTTGTCTATGTGTCTGTCCATGGCACATGCGAGACAGGGTTTTTCTAGTGCGGGGCTGTGAGTGGTTGACTTATTCTTAACAATATTTAGCCAATTATAGTCCCGCTGCTTGACACGGGTCTCCTCTCATATTGTGTTATTTGAACATATTTTAATGAGGTATTGTAATTTTTATTAGAATTTCTATTCACTTTCTGACAAAAAGGACTTTATTCAAATTACTTCAGGGATTCCGATATACTTATTAATTCACGCAATTTTAGGGCAAAATTCATGATAAGTTGTAATTTTGTAGAAATGGCCTTATTAAACCAAGGGTGTTGTATATTGTCAAAGTAACCAGATTTAAGTAGCAGTAGAGCTCCTTGTGAAAGAGTTCGTCCAGAGAAGTACTGCCACCTTACCTATTTTAGCTGCCAAGCATGTAAGTAAGGGTGCTGATGAAATTACAGGTACATGGGACTTATAATCACATGTCTCAGCGTGTTGGGTGCAGTGGCAGTGCCCCTCAGATCTTTGCGATGTAAAGCTCTGAGTGGTACTGCAACTGTTATGGACAGGCAAGTAGCTTACCATCAACCGCACGGCTTGTTTGTCCCGTCACTTGATATTATATATCAAATAATTATAATTTTTTTATGTAAAAAAGTGACCTGATATGGACCTGGAATTAAATCTATTTGTCAAGTTTTACTGAAATCGGTTATCGGAAATTACGTGAAACCGGCTTCATCACCTAGTTTGCAAACATATTGATGGCAAACTAGGTAAACTAAACATATTTTCTTCAAATATAAATGGGTCCATTTCTGACTTTCCAACCAAAAAGCAATCATCAACATCGGTTCACAATTGCCGGAGTAATCGTGTGACAAACATACAAAAAAATTAACAGTTCAATTGAGTATCTCCTCCTTTTATTAAAATCGGTTAAAATGAAAGTCACACTCGGCAGTCTGTAACTAAAGGCTGAAGAAAAAGAATAATTTTCTTTTTTATCCTTTAGTGTGGTAAGTGACAATATTAAGGCATATGACGGCACAAATAAATAAATAAATAAATAAATAAATAAATAAATTTATTTAGCTTTAGCAAACGTAAACCCACCACACGAACCTCAGGTAAAATTCCATGGAAATAATAAAACAAGATGACGCATAGATCGGTTTCGAGAAAATCGATAGAAGGCGATCTGTTTTTATATAAATATTTATCAACTGCATATTTAGACACGACACGGACTGAACTTGCATTTGTTGATTTAGGCGCTTGTTTAACTCGACACGCTTCCTAGAGACACACGGCGTCCCTAACGGTCTTGGCAAGAAAATTTAAAAACATTTTTATAAATATTATTAATACAAAGATCGAACATTAAGAAAAATTCCTTCGGTCAGGCTGGATTCGAACCAGTGTCTTCAGCATACCGTGCCTAATAGTTTCATAAAATACTTCCTGATCTTCACATTATTATAAGTTTTAATATTTTTTTTACAACTTTATATAGTTTTTTTATGGTTGACGAAAACACAGCTGCGTGTTAGGGACACCGTGTATCTCTAGGACACGTGACAGGTTAATATAAAATAGTTGCTGTACCAATTATAACTCGCTGCAATACTACTGAAAAAAAAAACTATTTCTCTTTTAGCTCTGCAAAAGATGGCCTTAACATTTGTCTGGATATAGATCATACAAATTAAAACGCCTTTTATGATATAAAAAAATTTTGTTCAAACTTTTTATTAAATGCACAAAATATTATGAATCATATAAATAGGTAAAGTAGACAGAAAAAGAAACGGAGTAATTTATTTTATAATCTTATTAAGCAGTTTCGAATTACTTAAAATAACCCCTTCACTACTTTGTTAACCGGTTATCACATTTTTTTGTGTATTCTTTATCGTATATAATTGTTGCATATTTACAAAAGCAAGAAGTTTAAAATTACATACACACATCGAAAGTGCTGCTTTTATGCTTTTGACTAAAATTCAGATTTTTTTAATGATTTTTTTGAACACCAATGGATTTTTGGACCATTTCAAATTCAAGTAATAAAAACGACCAAAGAAAGTCCATCGGTGTTGAAAAAAACGTGCTTGATCTCTAGACAGATTTGATGTGTGTATTTGCTTTGTAGTTTTCTGTTATCTTTCTGTAGATGTCGTACAAAGAGATTAGAAGAAGACTTGGATTTTGCTGTTCCTTGAATAGGCGTCTTACAGCTTTAAAATAACAAGCAACCACTTAAGTTTATGGATCAACAGGGTTTTTAAAAACATATTCATATTTTGCATAATGTTTACGTTTATAACTAGAGTTCATAAAGTGACAGCCAAAGCGCACGTTTCCTTATAAACAAAATAAAAAATTCATCATAAGTTTTTGAAATTGTAAAGTAACAGAAAATACTACAAATAGGTTTAAGGTATTACGATATTTTCTAAAATTCCCTTTAAGGAAAATTTGTGACAGGACCGTGGTTGTGTGGAAAGAGCCTTGTCCAGTATCCCTTTGAATTCACACAGAATTTTAACGACGTCCTATGTGTAAATGCGCGAATAATAAATGTGCATTATGCTTGGTTTATTATTTAGGTAAATTTGAACCATCTCGGTTGATGGGATGGATTTGAAATTGTATCCCTTTTTACTATCGACACGGCAAATCAAAATTTCAGGATTATTGCAAATGGAGATTCGCTGCATCTTTGCCTAAGGAGAGTGTTCGGGCCATTGTCAACATTGGGTCAACGCCTGCTTCGGGGATGTTCGCATCGGTGCGCGTTGGTTGCTTTTACGCAACAAGGCACAAAACGTGTGCTTTACACGTACGCAGGGTGAGAAGCGGCACCAAAAGTATCCTAATATAATCACCAATCGGTTTGACTGTCCTGTTTTGTGAATGACAGTTGTGCAATATCTATTGGCATCATCATCATTATCAACCCATTTATGCGTCCCACTGCCGGGCTCGGGTCTCCTCTCAGGCGAGTCTTAAGGTCATAAGTTTGCCACGCTGGCTGGCCCAATGTGAGTCGGGACTTCACACGTTTTCGGAGGGTTGTGAACCTTATTCAAAATGCGGGTTTCATCATCAATTCCGAGAAACTCAGAGGTTTCGAACCTCTGACCTCGACTTAAGAAGCGGTAGGTAAAAAATATTAGGCTACCACGGCTTTTTTAAAGTCTACTGGCATCGCGGAGCAGTAATTTGACGTTTGTTATGATATATATCTTCTCCTCTTTCGTATCACTCTTGACAGAGTGATCGTGGTCATCATGGAGTACGTTTGTTAACGGCTGATGTGGCTTGCCTCACGACTTTCTCGTCATCTCTCTCTGTTAGTGGACTCCTTCGTGCACTTATGTAATGAATTATAAAGAATTTTAGGATGTGAGTTTGCACCACAGTAGACAGACGCTCCTTATATTATAACTATAAGCTTGTATCTAACAAATGATGGATCCAAGGTATCTGAATCATCATCATCATATCAGCCGGAAGATATCCATTGCTGAACATAGGCCTCCCCCAAAGATTTCCAGACTATCCGGTCGGACGTGACGTGCATACATCAATTACCCGCCGCCCTTAACAAGTCATCCGTCCATCTATTAGAGAGACGTCCCACTGAACGCCTTCTGGTTCGTGGTCTCCATTCGAGAACCTTTCTGCCCCAACACCCTGCCCATTGCCACTTCAACGTGCTAATCCTTTGATCTATGCCGGTGACTTTCATTCTTCTACGGATCTCCTCATTTCTGATCTCCATATCTCGATGAGTGACTTCGAGCTTTTCTATGAGGCCCATAGTAAGCGACCACGTCTCAGAACCATAAGTCAACGATGGCAACATGCAGGCAGGAAGGTATCTGAATAAATAAATAAAAATGCGGAACGGGGAATTCACATGGTTTGTAAGGGTTGTGAACGTCTAACGTGCAGGTTTCATCACGATATTTTCCTTAAACGTAAGCGAAAGCTATTTCCTAGTAACATAGAAATTAAAGTTATATTGTGTAAGTTACCACAGCTATTCAACCTCTCAACTGAAAAGCAATCGGTCTCTCAATGGGCATCCAGTCCATTTCTATCCAGTTCTATCTCTATTAATGAAAAGAAATGAATTGTTTCCATGATTATTCAGTGACTCATTATTGCTGAGTGGAAGTGTAGTGTGGTAAATGAATTCCGAATTTACTTAGTTGTTTTTCGTCCTAAAATCTTCACTATCTACCTTCCTCCACTGTTATATAGTTACAGGCAAGAATGAGTGAGATGGATGATAATTAAATTACAAGAGAGTGTTAACAATACAAGTGTAGATGTACATGTATGTTCAGCTTGCATACTTATAAATCTGCAAAAATTGACAGAACATATGTGTTTATTTCTTACTAGCTGTTTGGGTCGACAAATTTCAAAAAAGATTTTTTTTCGGCCGGAAATTTACTCAGGGCAACCCTTCGGCACACCCTTTGTAAAGATTCCCCAAATAGTGGCAAATAGGCGATGTTAAGTGTGCTACGTTTCCTTAGAAGGTTCGCTTTTAAAAGCGATGGTGCTTTAAATGTGGCTTTTTGGGGCTATTTATTTTTTAAAAGGCATTTTTATGTGTTTCGCTCTGGGTGCAGTTTTAGTATTCCTGGCATTAAAGTCAAATTTTTTCGTACTTTTATAAGCTGAAATAAGCCCCTTAGTACGTTTTAACATTAGGCGAGGTTATCGTAAACTGCTAGATTACTTATCAAGAAAATGTAAAGTATATATTATTATAGCATATAACTTATCAAAAAAATGTAAGATGTATACTATTATAGCTAATAACTTATCAAAAAAATGTAAGGTATACATTATTATAGCATATATGATATACATAGTAGCAGCAGAGCTCCTTGAGAACGAGTTCTTCCAAGGAAGTACTGCCACCTTAACTATTTCTGTCGCCAAGTAGTAATGTGAGCATTACTGCGTTCCGGTTTTGAAGGGAAAGTGTGCTGGTGAAATGACAGGCACATGGGACTTATGTCTTATGTCTTAGAGTGACGGGCGCAGCGCCAGTGCCCGACAGATCTTTGCGATTAAAGCTCTGAGTGGCACTGCAACTGTTATGGACAGGCGTGTCGCTTACCACCAGGCGCACTCACTACCTGTTCACCTGTGCATTCCGTCACTTGGCATAAAAAATACCATTTTAAATTTCTATTTATTCATTTTTACATTTTGGGAAAATTCACGGCCTAATTACACAATTACAGTTATACATAAATATGAGTAATCAAATGCCATTTACGAATTTTCACCTTGAGCAAGCAACATACAATATGCATACTATACAAACTATCGCCTCTCCCGTGGTCTAAAATATAAAATTTTAAATGTGATAGGCGGTATTCCCCGGCAATAACACAGTCGGCTGGAGTAAAGGACTCAGGTTCAAGTCTGGAAGTGACACACTACAAAACTCTAGCTACCTGGTAATTCATACTCATAATGGTCAATTTGATTTTTTATTAGGGACTTAATCATGTACAAAATATATTATTTTAATTACCTCGACGTGTCGGACGTATTGCAACGTCCATGGTCTCGAAGGGCTTGAAAAGGTGGGTGTCACCATCTTACCCGCACTTGGTTTTCATTATTCATTTGTGCGTTAGGGTTGTCACCAGCAATACATCCAAAGCGTCGAGGTAATTAAATTATATTTTATACATGATTAAGTTCCGAATTAAAAATCAAATAATGTGTCAAAATCGTGAAAGTTTAAATCAAAGTATGTTCAATATACTTACCATATTTAAAATTACCAGTAAATAAAGCCTTCGAGAACCATATTCGAAGAAATAATAACATTGATAAAGCGTTACACCCTGCACTTAATGTCGGTAATTATAAATTTTGGGATAAAGGACAATAGTCCCCTGACTACCCTATTCTTCTGTAATAAAGATCATTAAACGCAGCCATCATTACCTGAAACAAATAAACAAAATTATTAATGATTTACGTTATTTCACACACCCCTGTCAACTGTACTCTAACGACGAAGGATTTAGAAATGCACCCTTTATTGTACTAAGCGACAATACTCCTTAGGTAAAGTAAAAAGAAACGAAAGAAACAAAATTAATAAAAATTATAATCAATTAGAATTTAGTCATATTTTCCTAATTTTTTAATCTATTGAGTCAGTTTTCTAAAAATGTTACGTACTTATTTTATTAATTTTATGCGGAAGGAGAGTGGGAAAATTAACTGAATGAAAAAAAAAAATTAAACAAGCGTAGCTATTTCGCATGATTAAACTTCCACTGGGTTCGCGGAGTAGCAAATAAATTTACTTTCATTTTTATTAACATGGAGTTCCGCAAAACAAAAAAAAAATAAAATAAAAATAGTTCATTTCTCCTTCCACAATAGTACTAAAAGAAGGTACTTATGAATAACTTAGTAAATATTTTACAGAACAAAGTACATTTGTGGAAAGCTGGAGCCTAAACTAAATCAAAGATTTGTATTTTAGGTCTGCAGGCCTCCCAACCCAGATAAAGTGTGTAGTGCGAGCTGGAAGTGATACACAGACGGAGTAGTGTCTTCATTCATACTAGTGAGGCTTTGGGGATGTATTTTAGAGTGTTGATAACTCTTCATCAACACTCTAAAACACATCCCTGATGATGATGATGGAAGACAAATAAAGCTGTTTAACTGTTAGCAGATTCGACTCTTTGTACAGACTTTCGGTTGGGAATAATTTAAGTTTAAAAAAGCAGATTTTTAACAGCATCCTTTGAGCTCTTTCAAGTTCTAGCAATATAGTTTTTGTAGCTCCACCCCATGTTCCAATGCAGTATGTTAGAATAGATAATGCAAGAGCCTGATACACCATTTTGAGAGTATCCTTATCTGCCACATGACGTAGGTACTTGAATAAATAAGAGAGCTTAATTTTTGAGATAAGGTATGAATGTGTTTCTTAAATGTAAGGTTCTTGTCGGTAAAAATGCGCGCGTCGCGCTCCCGCGAGAAGCGTTGTCAGTGTGTTCAACGGCGCGTGTTTTCCATACAAACTGAGGTACTCCAGTACAACGTTAAAAAACGCAGCTCCGCGCTCCGTCGCGGGGCGCGGTGCAGTGTGTTAATCGCTTAAGACTAGCTTGAAGCTCATCACCAACTACATTACGTCACTTGCGCGATCTGAACATAAGTTTTATAAGACATTGAGCTATTGTAATTTCCTTTGATTTTTCTTAAAATTCAACGAATAATAATAATAACGCACACACTCACATAGCCTAGGGAAACCCTGTGTCGCGGGTGCCATAGACACACACAGACAACCACAAATTACACCCAAATTCACGAGATAAATAAATGTGGGCTTGTTAATATTTCTCCCGGCCTGGGAATCGAACCTGGGACCTCTGCGTGGCAGTCAGGCATGGTAAACGTTCGGCCATGAAGGCAGCTTATATATATATACCTTATATGTACCTTACTTCAACCACAACCATATTTTTTCATTCGCTTTCAGAAAAAAGACAAAAAGGACCTTATTAATTTTACTACAGGGGATTCCTATCTACTTTTGAATTTAAACGCAAATTTAGAACAAATTTCAAGTAAACCAATAGAAAGTTCACTAGATAGAAAACAAATTAGGCTGAACAAGCCAATCGTTTCTCATTGCGTCCTTATTGCTAAGTGGAAACGAAGTGTATTAATTAGATAAATTCCGAATTTGCTCCATTCTACTTACCCTAAAATCCTTTATACGTCTTGTTTATTCCTACAGACTTTAGAGTTGGAGTGAGGGAGATGGAATATCGGTATTAGAAAGCATTATATAAGTGGTTGTTTTCTTCATTTAAAACGCAAGAAGCTTCGAGTATTATACAGACACACAGATAATGATCAAATACGTGTAGATAGAAAAAAAAGTATAAAGTCACTTTTTAATAAAATGTATGAAAGTTTTAAAACCGGTTTTTTCTGGATATTTCCGGTTTTTGAGTGAGAATCGTTAAACGCAAATGTGATGTCATGCGTAAGGATACGTTTCCGTTTAGTAACACGTTTTTTTTCTTTATGCATGGCATTTTGTTGCAATTCAATAGCTTGAAATTGTTACATACTACAATTATATTTTATTATTAATATACCTTTGTAAATCTTTAAGATGCTATTTTCTCACGTTGACGTCACTAGTAAGCTGTCTATGCAAAAAAAGCTATGAATTGGTCGAGAATTTATTTTGAAGGGTAGCCTAACGGTTTGCACTGTGGGCGCTGGATGAAGAGGTCCCGAGTTCTATTCCCAGTAACACCAGTTTTGGTTTTCTGGGTCCCTATGGTCAATTCCGTTGCTTTGATAGTCATAGCACAGGGAGTTCTCCAGTTTGAAACCAGGTAATTGACGTGGTTGTGGTTGTATTTTATAATAATCAAAGCTCTTTGTACACACACACCCACACGCAAAAACACACACACACGCACACATAGACAACCACAATTGACACCCAGTCATTTGTGGTTGTCTATGTGTGTGTCCATGGCATATGCGAGATAGAGTTTTTTTAATGTGGGGCTATGAGTGAATGTGTTCTATAGGTAGGTGAATTTGTATTGCTACTGTATTGATATTATACCCTCAATTAGTCGCCTTCAACACGATGGATTGAAAAAAAAATTACATAACTCGACCAAGTCAACCGTGACTATGAGACCTGTAAAGGGTCTGAAACGTTCGTTTGAAAAAACAAATATACGCGAATTAAATCAGGAAAAATAGCTTCATTTCCTATACATAACTCGACCCACAAATTCATACCTAACGTTGTAACAAATGGTGTTGTCAAAAGTTTTAAGTTACATCTGTTATTAGTTGGACCTAATCCTAGAACTTGATTAAATTAATTCACTGATTACTATCAATTTAAATCCAAATCGCAGATTAACCCCTAATCTATTCTGTATTAACCACTAAAGGGCATTGGCGAAGCCTTATTAGACCGATAAATAAAGCTGTATTAGCGATATTACTTAATATCTGGGTGAAGCCTAGTAACAGCTGACAGGATTAAAACCTCCTTGCGGAATACACCCCATATCTTCGCCTTCGAAGCTTAAATACTTTACTTAAGTATAAGTCATATAACATTCTTCATCTGGCTACACGAACATTTATGTGAAATCCGAGTGTCTTTTTAGTGTTTGTTTTTGAGTGTATATTACGCGATAACTTAGTAAATCGATTTTGATGATTTCTTTTTCGTTGGAAAGAGGGTATTTCAGCATTAGTCCCATTTAAATTTGAAGTAAATATTCCACCTCAAAGGGTGGCAAACTAGAGGATGAATCGGGTTTCGCGCACTTTCAGGCAACAGATTTCAATAAAAGTTGGCAAACATACATATGTAATTCCCTGAACATTTGAGATCGATTTTTGTTATAAAAAAGTTATAATTAATGGACATTATTTTAGTTTTTTTTTTTCAATTTTTATGGCACCGTGCTCTTGAGCCCTATCCAAATATTTAAGTGATTGAAGAATTGAGTTGCGTGGACAATGGTTGAGATATATTTAGACTATTGTTTGTTACTGGCGGACCCACCATCTCGGGTCCGCCAGTACTTGTTCCACGTATGCATCTCAATAAATAAATAAATAAACATTCAACAATATAGAAAAGTTGCTTTTCTACACTGACCCGGCCGGAGATAGAATCGGGGACTTCAGAGGTGGCGACATTATGAAAACTGGTGTGCAAGCCACTCGACTACAGTGGCCGTCAAAGTAACATCTCTCCCCGGAAAACGAGATGGGGTTCAGTCGAACCAACCATTCACTTTCGGAGTCGCGAAAGAACGCGAAAGCGCCCCGTGACTCAGGCTTATGATGAGAAGGAACACCGTCAGGTTTTTTAGTTGGTAGGAGTCCGACCCAACCTGGGGGAAGAGTATCCATGAGGATTTTCTGACGTTAAAAAAAGGGGGTAATAATTTAAGGTCAAACCCCACCGAACTTACTAAAGGGCAACCATAAAATCATTGACAGAAGATCAACAATATTATAGAGATAAAAGTTCATCAGAAAAAATGTCCGATATTGGAAAGTTATAGGTAACAAAAGAAGTCGGTAATCGGTGACTCAGTAACTACCACCTTAAAAAGACATCTCACGTAAATAAAAAATGCATTCAGTGAAGTGTCAAGTTAAATAAGACTTCGTAGAAACGAGGCCAGCACAATGTTCCCGGTGATAACGTAAAGTGTTAATGATATGACTCAGTAGGGGTTATTATTTAACTTGTTTATTGGTTTCTTCAAAGTTTACTGTTGGTGGTCAATGAATAATACTTTTGGAATGTCGTTTACTACAAATGATTTGGGAATTAGTAAAGATGAAATGATAAATTAATACATGCCTAAAGTAATTTTAAATTAAGAATGCAATGGCCAAATGTCTTGTCACGTGTATTAATGGCGCGTCATTGGCCAGTTTGAAATTGGTACAGAATATCACGTGATTGCTATGTTTAAATTTTGAACTGTACTCTCATTCAACGCCAGTGAACTATAGGATGCAAGCGTGATTCTAATGGATTAGTGCTTTCGACCTCGTACGCAGATTTGGTAATAAAAATACGATTAAATATCCGATAAAATTCAAATAGTTTATAGTAATAATGATGTAATAATGCGCTAGTGAACCACACCAATTACCTGATCTCGGATCAGGGAATTCCCTGTACGATGAGTACCAGAGCAACTAAATTCACTCCGAAGTATTTATTACCTAGAATACCCAGACCACAAACACTGCAGAAAATTTCGTTTCCCAAACTGGTCCTACTGGGAACCCAACTGGTGACTTTCTCATCTAGTACCCAAGGTGCTACAAAAATCCATTTAACACGTCAAGTCACTATTATTAAACAAGCATTACGGACTGTACCATACCAGTGGCAGTGTGATTAGTGTGGCTCAGCGGTTAGCACTGTAAGCCCTAGATTAGGAATTCCCAGGTTCGATTCCCGGTACGACCAATGTAGGAACGGACGTTTCGATGTTTTGAGCAGTGTTCCATAGTTACTCGTAATTTTGTTGTAGTAGTTGCACATTATTTTAATACAACTTCTTTTTATGATGATATGTGATGGGAAATACAAGCAAGTGACACGCCTGTCCGTAACAGAGGCCTGAGTGTAAATTTGTAATCATTCAAACTTAACTACCGAGTTTGTGTTAAGATTTTTATTTAAATTTTAATTATATGTTTATAAGGTTTAAATGATTGGACATTCGATACGACACGACAATGTGTTTAGAAGAGGGGAAGAGGTCGACCTAGGCGCAGTTACAAAGACGAAATAAAGAAAAAGGCCGGTGTCGTGTCTAATAAGGAGGTCAAGGAGCTGGCTTATAACACAGTTGACTAAAAGATGCTCCACCAGCAAGAGTTATAACTCTTAAGTTTGATGATGATAAGTGAAAAGATAATTTTAAATCGATAAGATCTGAGGGGCACTGCCACAGAAATCTAAATTATTCAGATTTTAAAGGCACTGCGCTGCGCTCACCCTGAAACACAAGTTGTCAAGTCCCATGACCCCTGTGATTTCACCAGCACTTTTACCCTTCAAAACCAGAATGCAGTAATATCATTAGTTGCAGAAATATATAAAAGGCAGTTCTTCCCTGGACGATCTCGTTCAAAAGGAGCTATATTACTATTAAGATATTTCTATTCAAATGAGATATTAATGAAACCGTGGAATAAACAAATCGCATTACTTGAAATGAAATTCCTGTACCAGTTCCTATGGTACTTAGAAGCTCACGAGTACCCATCCAATTACTAAAGTAAGCTTATCAACAAAAGTATATAGCGTTTCAAGAAAAATAAATACAATTTAATGTTCATTTTAAAAGCATGCTTCCCGTGACACACTCCATCCAATCATATTACCGTATTATTGTACGCCGCGGGCACCTGCATGTGGACTGATGGAGAGACAATGCTTATATCTTTTATTACGTTGATTTCTTTAAGTTTCACTTTAGTCGGAATGTGGAATTTTGTTGCCCATCAAGTCTATGCTCTAGTCAAATTCAACATAGAATGTTTAAAAACATAACGTTGCTAGGCAACCAATGATGGCAAGGGAAAAGAACATGTCTGCGGGTGCGTTATTATTCTAAGTCTGCGGGTATCATATAATATAAATAAATAAATATTAGACAACATCACACACGTTGCTCTGATTCCATAGTAAGTTACTAAAGCACTTGTTTTATTTAAATCGGAAACAACGACTGTACCACAAACACCCAGACCCGAGACAATATAAAAAAGTTAGTGTTTCTACATCGACGCGGCCGGGGATCGAACCCGGGACCTATGAGATGGCGACACCATGAAAACCCATATGCATGCCACTCGACCACAGATATCATCAAATAATTTAATATTACTGCTAGGCGGCAGAAACAGATATAGTGGCAGGGAGTACTTCGCTGGGCAAACTCTTTCACAAGAAGCTCTGCCACAGATCGTTTAATAGTTACTACTTAATAGACATATCATACAAAAGCGAAAATACCTACGCTGTAAAAGCCTACTAAGTCTGACTAATGACACCAGGCGCTCACTATGAGGGGAAAGGAACCTAAGCACGCGCACAGAGAGGTGAAATTAGACCTGTGTCGGTCGATCATTTTTGATAACCCGGGTCGATCATGACCCATGTGTAGTGTGATCGGGTCAAATGATTCGATCGTATGTTCGACATTTTGTCTCTCATGATACTTCCATATAGTGTTTAAAAGTGTCAAATTATACAATTAGCTTTTATTCTTTCCCGCTGATGGTAATGTGTCTATAGTTCAAGGTATCATTGACAAACCATACTTAGGACACTAAAACTTCTTTCTAGGAAAACTAACTATGTTACAAAACAAAATTACATAACAAAAAACTTATGAGCATTCCAATTACTAATTTATTATTCATTAATATTTTAGTATTAGTTAGTGCACTCTTAAATAAACACAACACACCGAAAAACACATTAAACTTACAAAATTACAATGTAAGGAACCTACGTCACGGAGCAATTAGGATGAAGGAATGATTGATAGACTCATTGATCCGTTAACCCGTTGACTCGTTGATCGAACGAAGGTTCTATCGAACGAATCGAAAACTTTATCGAACAAATGTTCGACCCAAACGAAGAGAGAGAATGTGTCGTGAGTGGGGACTTCACGTGAGAGTGAACAAGACAACAATAATATTGTTGAATAATATCTAAAATTATAGTGATAAAGTTGAATATTGTGCGCATGACCCATGAAACTCTAAAATGATCGGGTTATTTAGAAGCTAATAACCGGGTCATCGGGTCACAGGTGCTGTTCGAATCATTTTGATTCAATCAAAACACATCTCTGACACAATGCTCATAAATGAAAGTATTGTATGAGAGCTTGCGCCGACGTCGGCGCACTCAGCGGTAGGCACTTATCGCATAACCTTGAGCGAGTCACGGTGCCCTGGCTCTACTGTTCCTATAGTTAGAGGGCACGTATAAATAAAACCAAATTGACTTATGTTGTCGTCTGTACCAGATTATGCGGTATTAACATTGTCATTCAGTTAAATCTGCTATAATGTACCTACGTACGAATTGTTGTTAAAGCTATATAAGCTTTGTTATTTTGATTGTTTTATTTGTATAATTCTGTCGATTGTCAAATTACGGAAATTGCTTTCATTGCGTATTGCCCAGCAGGTCATTGACCTCACGCGAAATTCATTCTGTTTAACGGTACTCTGAAAGTTAATGTCACGATCTGATCCTGTCGTATTTGCCTCAGCGCACGTGGTTATAAGCGTATTTACAATGAAAATTATTTTTCTATACGCAAGACTTAGATTCAATTGTGTGCATATTACGATACAATGGTTTAATACCAAGTGTACACAGCGCGCTTTTGACTATGCTATTTAATTCGCTGTTCTCTACGTTTTATATAAATTAAGGCTCTTTAAAAACTAAACAGAGCGGAGAGGAACAAGAATTGTATTACTAATATCAAAATACTATGATGAACAAATCCAACCGTGTTCCAGTTTTGAAGGGTAAGGTTGCTGGTGAAATTACACGCACATGGCACTTGTCAACTTATGTCTCAATGTGAAGGGCGACGTCTTGTTCGTCCCTACACTGTTTATCGTAAAAAAAACATAAGTTCAAAGTTGTTTATGTAATGTTCTTGATCTTGTGTGTGGGCTATCTTCAATTGTATATCTAAAGTAACATGTACATGTAGTCCCAGAGATACGAACCGTTAAACTTTATATTGAAAAGCAACCGTTCTTCTACCGGGCTATGCTAGAGCTAAAGCTTTTCTTAAAAATAAAACTGTAGGAAATGAAAGTCCTTTTTTTGGGATATAAATCGCGTTTAATCGTATTTTCAAAACAAACCAACGTTCCGGGCCTTTTACAGGTCTCATCGTCAAGGCTGACAGTCAAACAAACAGTTTGTTTAAAAAAGACAAATATACCCGAGTTAGATCTGAAAAACTGTACCTACTCATCAAGTTCAGGTTTTTTAGTTAATTTTTTTAGAGCCATTGGTTTTCTTATGGTCAATTTATAATTTAATAAATAAATCATTTTATAAAATTACATAGATATTTTTATTTAATTTTAATAGGGTAATCAAACATTAAAAAAACAAACTTGGATCCCCGAGACACTTTCGATGTGTGTAGATTCATGTCATACATATACAACAACAACAACAACGTATACAGTGCCCCATAAAAGAGTCGTTAATCTAAATCGTGGTATCATGAGTTAAGACTTAGCTCTAAGGTTAATATTATGGATATCTTCTTTCTTATTGAAATTATAATTATTTTCACGGGCATACTATTATAAAATATTTGAGTAAATGTACTGTGATGGCACAGTCGTGATACCAGTCTCCTTAAAGTTTTCTCTGAGAGAACAATCGCGAAACATAAAAAAAAACAAAATCCCCGATAGAGCATAAAAGCTTCCAGTCTTTACAATTCCAGTGTAAAAATTCAAATAAAACTACACCGCTTTGCCTGTCAGTCGTGTACACAGAGCCTGCAATCACTTAGTGCCAGCCTCTAGGTAATCTAGTATCCAGAACTTCAGCACTGAACTAGATCATCAGATTATTACCTTTGAGGGTGTACAATATATAGTTTATTTTCCGTCTTAGAAGGTATGTGTGGAGTATTTGGTCAGTAATGACATCACAATAAGTTTCTTTACGATATTAATTGACGGGACGAACAAGTCGTGCGCCTGGTCGTAAGGCAACACACCTGCCCATAGCAGTTGCAGTGCCTATAAGATATAAAATTGAATTTTAAAACAGGTCGTAAATATTTTAATTCCGTCGTTAAAACCTAAAATATGCTCCCTTGAAAAATCTACGAAACGTCGTTTACGCCCTTTTTACAAAACACCGACGATAAGTTTGCTTCGTCGTTGTTTCTTTATTTTCTTCTATGTATTTTTGTGTTGTAGTGTCGCAATAAATCTTTTACATTCTAAATAATTTAAAGATTCAGGCGTTACTTTGCGGAATGCCCTGTTAATACAAACGGAAGCAACCGCTAACCCGGTAAAGGTTAAATCGTGAAAAATAACTGCGCTTTTTTATTGAAATTTTTCTTTGTCATGTAGTTAATTTTTCCACCCTCCCTACCTATAATTAATAAAACTAGTAATACAAACGCAACAGAATCACAATTACCACGTAAAAAAAATATACACGACACGTGTTTCGCTTCTTTACGAATCGTCCTATAGTTGCAGTGCTCCTTGTGAAAGAGTTCGTCTTTCAAGGATTGCTACCTTACCTATTTCTGCCGGCAAGCAGTAATGGGAGCATTCCTTGCATTCCGGTTTTGAACCTAGGGACATGGGACTTGTCAACTTATGTCTCAGGGTGACGGGCGCAGTGCCAATGCTCCTCAGATATGTGTGAACAGGCGTGTCGCTTACCATCAGCCGTACGAGACGTTCGTCCAGTCACATAATATAAAAAAAACAAGTTCTCTGGAGTTGTTGATTCCTTGATGCTCAGCCGGAGAATAAAGAATTGTTGAAACAATATTCAATTTATACTCAGAAGTTTGACTTACAAAAATATCCAAAACTAAAACGTTTTTTATAATTATTAATACAAAGATCGAACATTCATGAAAAATTCATTCGATTCGGCTGGATTCGAACCGACGTCTTCTAGCTTACCGTGCCAGACGCTATTCCAACTAAGCCACGGAACGAACCAGCGGACCTCACGATTTTTTCTATGTGCTTGCGTCGTGACTTTGTATTTGGTTTTTCAACGACTTTTTAGTCGTAGCGCCATCTATGAGAAATCTATGAAAGATTTATCACCCAGTTAGTACCTTTACAACTACCAGTCCTGGCGAGAGATGTCGCTATTCGCTGTATTTTAAATTTTTATTGAATTGATATTCAAATATTTTTTGTGAAATTACTTTGTTATAATTATTAATGCAAAGATCGAACATTCAGTAAAAATTCCTTCGATCCGGCAGGATTCGAACCGACGTCTTCTAGCTTACCTTGCCAGACGCTACAGCTACACCAACTAAGCCGCGGAACGAACCAGCGAACCTCACGAATTTTTCTATGTGCGTTCGTGAAAACAATTGAATATCAATTCAATAAAAATTTAAAACGTTTTTTCTTAAACCAACTCCAAAAGGACCTTTGTCAGCATTTTTTTTCGAATGAATTTTAATTAGTTCTACTATAGATGCCGAGTCAAGATGGAATGGTATTCCTTTGTCAGTTTTATTAATTTACTTTTATGTTTTACAAGCCCCTTTGATGTTATGATAATTTGACGACCATTATCATTAAATAATGGATATATTTGACATTTTATGGTATAAATTATGGTAAAAATTGAGGTTAAAAAAGAGGTTGACAAGATTCAGATAACACAGATATTCAATGGGATGGAATGCGAGTTAATCTTTCTATTTATTTTTTCTCGTTAGGCAGCTACTCACATTATTGTATTTCACCTACAGAAGATAACATATTGTTGTTTATCTGTGAAAAGGCTTTTAATTTAATTGGGTTACAACCGAAGGTGATTCCACACGTCCGTAACTTTCGGTCGAGTGGTAATAAACAATTTGTTTTCGATATTTCAGAGGGATTTCCATTGTGTAAAGTCATCCGCAATCGTGGTAGCCTATGTATTCCTACAAATAGGTCAAGGAAACATTATGGCAAACCATGACTTAGAAAATCATTCAAAAATTGCCAACGCCATCTAGTGGTGTACAGTAATATGTCAATGACATTCCATATTCAAACAGTGAACATAACATAATGAAATCTTCAACTTGCATTTGATAGCGTGGTAGCCTAAATGTGAGTTCGAATCCGGGTTCGCATCTTTTTTTTGTTTTGTTTTGGGATTTATGTGCGAAATTTAAATAGAAATTTACCATGACCTTTTCGGTAAAGAAAAGCATCGCGATGAGACCTGCACGTCAAAGAATGATGTGAACATTCTTCGGAAAACATGTGATACCCCAACGTGCATTGGGTTAGTGTTTATTTATTTAATTTATTTCGTCTCTGGAAAGGCGAAAATACTAAAGCGCCATTTTAGCCTCTTGGAGGTTAGTAATGGGGAGGGGAAAGGAAAACCAATAGCTTCTTACATTTAATAAAAACAGGAAAATAAACATAAAGCCCATTACCGGTTTCCACCAATAGCATATACTGTTACAGACTATGACCTAAATGCTCGCCTAAGAAAAGACCGGTACCCTACAGTGGGACGTTTAAATGGGTTGAATATTGATGATGATGAAGTTATTCGTAATAATGGTGGAATCACTCCCCTTCGAGTGTCACGCAATTATTAGATTAACATCCTGTACAATTTTGCCTGAAATCTAGTTTTAACATATATTTTTTTACATACCATAAGCTAAAACCTCTTGAGTCTTTCATAATATGGAATAGTTGCCAAGGAAGCTTGGATTTAAGCTCACTGAATGTGTTCGGGATATCCCAAATTACGCTTAAAATGGAACTTGGCATCGGTCTAGATTTTAGATTTTTAACCTTTTTCTTTCTCTTAAAATTCAGTTGCTTGGTCGAGTAGCTACGCTTTTCAGTAATCGCAAAGTTTTATAGATAATTAGTAGAAACTCTGGTTTATATGGCATCACCGGACTGATCTTTTAACTCTTTAAGTTAGATATTTCCAAGCAAAATACGGGAACTTATAATTTATTTACAACACTAAAGGACGTAACTAGGGCTTCCGGAACAACCCGGGAAATCCCGGTACTGCCGAGGTGCAGCCAGACCCGTACCGCGATTACAGATCAGTATTGTTGCGAATTCGGAGCATCCGCATTCATCGATGCTGATATTCATGCTAACAACCGCAAGAGCCGTCATATGACCTACATATAGGTATGCTGGAATAACTTGCGAACCTTTCAGAAACAGACTTTAAGCCGAAGAAGCAGATCAGTTGATTCCAGAACGATTAAGCTAGACAGGTTGATTGTTTTCATGCAGATTGATTATTTTATTTATATGATATAAACTTCATTATAATACCAAATAAAACAGAAGACTTTTTCAAGTAGATAGATTCAGTAAACAAGTACATTTTTCGCATTTCTTTTAAATACATAAAATCAGCACCGCATCCGCTGATGTTGAGTTTTTACACATCAGCGTCCGCGGATGTTTAAAAAAACCTGTATCAGCAACAACCCTATCACAGAAACCACATGGGACCTACTAATAATGGCCCGTTACACCAGGGCCATTATTAGTATTGTATAGATTTCGTTACTATATGTATATGTGTGTCTGTAATCAAACGGAATGTACTCACGTAGTGAATGTAAAGTACCGGAAATACTGGGAATACCAGGAATACCGGGAGTACCGGTACAGAACAAAGCCGTTAAAGGAAAGTATATTATTACATTACAACATAGAGCAACATGAAATTTTAAATCGAACTATCTAAATGATTTTTTAATCTATTACCTAATTTTTTTTTTAAGAACTGGACGTCATGGACCTTAAAATTCATTTAGGTACTAGTGTCCTAGCTCTAAATGATACGAATAAGTAGGACTTGGGGTTCCACTTCTTTCGAATTTCTAATCTGTGTTATTTTAGTTTTATAGGCGATAGTACTTTCCTGATTTCGACGTGAGGGCCAAAATGGAAGATACTCGGTCCCTTTATTCATCGTGCACAAAATTCCACTGCCCTTTCAAACTTTGAATAATTAAATTGGAATGTAAATGTCACTGTATGCATATTAATTGGGAAAACAGAACGCGAAAAGCTTATATTCACTCCTATGTAAATATTATGTCTTTGGTAAGGAATAAGTGGTTCCAGGTAGCGTATTTGACCACCCCGGACCTTCCCAGAGATAATCCAGGAGCTGAAAGCACCATGATCGTGATTTGATTGTCGCTGAGCCGAGAGCTGTGAGGTTTTTTACATGTAAATATTTTATATAATACATAGGGTTCTTCGTAGAACACTAACAACTTTATTGTGACGTTTTCAAGTGTAAATTTATTTTACCTATGGAATAAATAATCTTTGACTTTGAGTTTGACTTTGACTTTGTAGCAGTCAGGCTCCTTGTGAAAGAGTTCGTCCAGGGAATCTTACCTATTTCTGCCGCCAAGCAGTAGTGTGAACATTTTACCTGCGTTCCGGTTGTGAAGGTAATATATAGGTGCTAGTGAAATTACAGGTCCTTGAGATTTATTAATTTATCGCACTCCCCAGCGAATAATATGGTAACCGATAATACTAAATTTTACAAGAAAAAAAAGGAAAAATATTTTTTTTTTTATATCTCGTCTCAGGTGTATTGTAGGATAGTTATTCCTATGTCAAAAGAAAGCTAATTTTTTTACAGTTCATTTTCTTTTGTGATATTTTTGTATTAGTTTTACTAAATAAAGTTATTGATGAACATAATATTACTGAAATTGCAGGTATAAAGTATTTATTTATTTATTTATTTATTTATTCATTGGCACAACTAAAGAATACAAATTTACATTATAAATACAAACTTATATTACTAAACGAAATAGAGATTAAATCTGCATTCCATTTACAGTTGCGCACAGCATTCTTATATTATTAAACACAACAAAAAATGTTTACAAATTACAAGAAAATTTTGACTGAAGGATACTACAATTACCAAAATTATGACTTAACTTACATAGCAAAACATAATAACGGAAGTGAGGATCTAAAAATTATTATTATTATTATTTTTACTGTGTTGTCTTAAAATAGTATGCAACGCATCTTTACCATATTATCCGCGTGTAAACCCAACGATTTTGCAGTCAGTATTAATGCATTACCGTATTATTCGTTGAAATATGGTGTCAAAAAGGTAACGGTAATATGATATTACGACTTTATTCGGATGAAATCCAAGCGATAGTGTATAGAGTAATATTCGTTGATGTATGGTATCAAAAAATGAATAGTAATGTAATTTTGCAAATACATTCTATATGAATTAAAAATAACACACGAATATAATTGTTTTAAGCTTTACACGAAACACAATATTCTAACGCGAATAAAATGGTAATTTATTATATTATAATAAAATTGCATAATCTGTATTAACTTGTAATGGTATTATTAGTGTAGAAAGGGTGTAGATATTAAGGGAATAATATTATTATGTTCATGACGGGGCCAATGAAATTAATGTACTTTTATAAATATCCATAGAAATATTACAAAAAAAAAAATTACAATGTCTAATTAATGCTGTAAACACCGGATATGCAATAAAATTAAAACTACCGCAGCAGCATATTACCATATTATTCGGTGCGTTAGGGCGTTATGTTTTTTTAGATTTTACCGGACCATAATTCGAGCTACCTCGCATTTTTGTCGTAAAGGGCTAGAATACAAAAATAAGGGCTAGAATACAAAAATAGTGTTATCATCGAAGAAAAAGTTTTCCCCCGGTTTTGCAAATCCAAATTCCCAACAAGGACTTATTTACAGGAAAAGACATTTAGTATACTAGTTTCAAATTTGTAATAGTTTTTGATCTATCAAACATTGTTTAAGCTTAGGGCACTTAATACTGAAAATGCGTGGTGGCTCGAATTATGTGTCCGGAAGTGTATATTTAAATAGATCTCTCTAAACGGTGATAACTCTGTGCAAAACGTTGGACAAGGCTGGGAGGCGTCGGAGAGGATGCTTGCTCATTGGAACTTAGTTACTACTAAATACGGATCGAAATAGTGTCAGATAGACCAACAAAAACTTCAAAGTTTATGTTTATTAAAGAAGGTTGGCGATAGCTAGCGAAATTGTAAAACATTGTATTTTAGAATATATGCAAGAACGCAATTGATTCAGTTTGACCATAGATTAGGTAACGTTCTTGTATGTACGTTGCATTGAATGAATGTTTCTTTCAACGTTTACCTACTTGAAGTATTGGTTATTTTATAGTCCACACATAAAACATTAAAGCTATAATAGTAGTTTATGTGACTGTTACATAATGAAATAAAGGCATTAAAATACGAGTGTGGGTTTATATAAACATTATAAACATCTCACGAGTGTTTTAATGCCTAATTATGTACAGTTACATACACTGCTTTAGCTACACGCATATTATAAGCTCTCTGTGATGTGTTCAGGTACCGCATGTTACGAATGGCGAAATGGCGGCAAATCAAAACTTTTGTCACGCATGTCACACAACCGTAGTTTTTATTTTTAATTAATAGACAAATTAGAATCGGCCCCAACTATCATATCGTTCAATATCAAGTAACGTGTGAAATTGTCAAAATTGTTTGCTATTGACATTTCATTTCGAATAAAATTTCATCTCTACTGATAATAGAATTGAGGTCCAATCAAATTGTTTCGTTTTGCGGAGATGTTCGAAATTTCAATGTAATAATAACATCAAATGAAGCAATTTTTTTTTTTTTTTTAATTTATTAAGGCTTTGGCAAAGCCATCAGCCTAAACATGAAGTTTAAATAATATGTTTCTGTAAACATGGCCGCCACAAAGAGGATAGGCAATTTGAGGCGGCGTGCTTGGATTGACTCGGGATTCCTTAGAACGGGCCGATACGGGTATTTTAGTTCGAGATTCGTATAATTTCGCGTTTTAATCTT
Source organism: Hyposmocoma kahamanoa (assembly GCF_003589595.1). NCBI lineage: Eukaryota > Metazoa > Arthropoda > Insecta > Lepidoptera > Cosmopterigidae > Hyposmocoma > Hyposmocoma kahamanoa. Next base: position 4,887,622 of record NW_020653743.1, on the reverse strand, counting down.
CGATTAAGGCACAATAGCACTATCCTATTCCACTTTAAACTAGATTTCACAAAATAATTGAAAGTCAAAATAAAAACGACACTTTTCCCTCCAAAAGGTCCAGAGCGAATCTTTTTCAAATGAAGCAATAATAAAATTTTCACAGATAAGAAATTTGTTGTAACAAAACAGTTTACCTTTATGCTGATCGTAATTTGCGGTTTTTGAACACATAGAGAGTTTATGATATGTGTGTAAATAAAATACCTAATGAAATAATCAATTAAACAGTAATTACATAAAGCAAAAAAGAAAACACAATGTGCCAAAAATATTTAGACAATATTTAAATGAGAATTAATGAAAGTTGCAAAGGAACGTTTTGACAAGAGTCACATTGATATTGAAAATAGTGTGACCATTTGTGGCAGATTTCTGCCATTTGGGCAGATTTAATTTTTATTCATTTGCATTGCTGCTAACGTGGTAAGTTATATCAAATGTGGCAGAGTTTGGCAGATTTGGGAATATTCGGGAAGTTCTTTATTATTTTTAGGAACAAACTGAAAATTTGTTGTTTTCTGCTACTACGAACAAACACCTGAAGCGAAATACAGGACCATGTTATAAGTATAATCTATATCAAATGTATAACCCCAGCTTCTACAGCCTGTACTCTATTAGCTTTTTTAATGCTTTGATAATTAATCACAAGTATTGATAGGTCTCCTTAATGCACGTCGTCAAACACACAGGGTCACAAAATACACGGGATGTCGCCATCCTTCTTTATTATGTTTTGTAAAAAGTCATGGAACAAAAGTTATTATTTATGACGTTCGTAATATAGTCGTGGGAGGTTGTTAGTATTTTAAAAATAACTCTGTATAAATTATACTTACTGTTAATTAGGGCAAATGTTAATTTATTCAGAAACCTATGAAAAGAGAACGTTTCGATGATTTATTCATGAAAAAAGAATAGATGGAAAGTATTTGTTTCTCATAGCAGAAAACTCTACCTTGGTGTCCATATCAACCAGATCAAGGACGTATTAAAAAAAGGTTAGGTCAAAAGTACATTTTATAAAATAGACTGTATCAAAATACTTTTGCAAGAGGAGAAAAAGAAAAATAAATGTCAAGAACGTATCAAATGATGGTTCGTAATGTCTGTATCAAATTAGAACACAGATATTATTGTACGTTCGTGTCCTTGCGGACACATCGCATGTCGGTTTTATCTGTGACACAACACAAAAATGGCAAACGTGACAAATAAGTCCAACCAATAAGTCGTCAAAAGTGGCATTAACTAATTCCAGACTGAGTATAATTTTCATATACAACTATAATTTATCGAGTTCTTAGGTCTTCGCGATTGTCACACATAGAAAATGACTCGGTTAGCCTTGACTATGGGACTTGCAAAGGGTCCGAAACGGTTGTTTGAAAAAAAAGCTGATATATGCGATACAGAATAAACAATAAAATTGTTTTAATTTAATTAGATAAAAAAGCATTGAGTATTCCGATTAATCGATTAATCAATACCCATCACTAATGAAGGTGTACGATAGAAAAATAAAAGCATATTAATTAACATTAAAAGTAATATTTGACATGTTAGGACAATTGCTTAAAGAAAATTTTATTGTTTTTCCATGCACACTAATAGTAGTCTGATGAACTCTGATGATGTGTTTGAATGTGTATCTATTACGGTATTTTCGTTATCACTAACAGTCATTTTCGCGACGAAAATACAAAAAAGACCTAAAAACAAAAGAATACCAAAACACTTTAGTTAATATGTTACCGCCATTTTCTTTTTTTAAAGTAAACGGTACAGGTAGGTATTTTTAATTCGCGCAACTATGAACACTGAGCAATTGGCTGTATGAGTTTTTCTTTTGCCTGTTTGCGTAGTTCATTATTAGTAGGTGTAGGTAGATTTAAAAGTTTGGAGAAGTAGACAGTAATGGATATTCATACTTACTTTGCAGACCGTGGCCGGAAAGAAGTCGCACGGTCCATAAATGACAAACTTTCCGTGTTCGTTTTTTCAAAGTAATGCAAATATTCCCGAGCATGTTGAGAAAATTATCTTCTCTGTTAGATAATGAGCATCAAGTAACATGACCATTCTTATGCCAGCTGGTGTAATTAACCAAACCGTGGACACAATTTTTGTTTGAAAATTCTAAATCTTTTCGTTACAGCTTGTATATTAGAATGATAGTATCATATCAAACGAACTGTCACAAGTGAGGCAAAAATCAAATTCATGTAGGCTAGCTTTAGTAGTAGGTTAATTTTCGGTTTTAGTAAATATTTATATAAAAACACAAGTTGAAACGCGTTACTTCCTAGTGGAATGTGATGTTAGTATCTATTTTATGTTTGTCTGACGTATTTTTACACTCATTTACCGCCCATTTCGTCATTTTTAGCTAAAATTCTTGATCTGTTCGCGGCGCAAGTTGATCTTGAGCACTGAAGGCCCGCCCGCTCGTGTTGGCCCTTTTGGCGCGCTTCAATTTGCCTCACTTAGCGTGTGCGGACTAGGTTTCTATGCGTTATTTTCTAAGTCTAAACCATAATTAAAAAACTAGAGAATTCCCTGTACTATGTAAACTAAAGCAACTATGAACTATATCCTTGGCGTTACCCAAAACAGCCAAATTAGGACTAATTGAAACAAACAGATCGTTTCCCAAATTAGTCCTTAAGAGTATTGAACCGGCGACGTTCTCATTTACAGCCTAACAGCAGTGCTAAACCACCAAATTCGTCACACACACACACACACACACACACACACACACACACACACACAATGTTGTATAAGTTCCCTTAATTTTGGATATAATACAGAGTGCAAATGTATAAGAACAGTTTTGAGTACATAAACTTTTTGTTCCGCAAAATTTTACTATACATATTTTGAATTTTATGTAATATTCTTTAACTTAGAAATGCGACGGATACCCATCTCAAAAGAAACGCATAAATCATTGCTGCTGCTCCCAGCACTCAGTCTTAGCACAAATTATTCAACAGCTCCCGGTCTATAAATCGATACTTCATTGCATATTCTCATTTTAAGTCACACCGTATCCAATAAAACGACGCCTGTACGTCTGCAAGCCGTCGGAGTCTGCACAATAGTGATAATGAAACATTCATTACCACCGCTTTTGTATTTCCCCTTCCAGGCAAGCGGCCAATCAGCACTCGGAAATTAAATTTTGAATTTCGAGAGCAGTGCATTCTAAACATACGCGTCTACGAAAATGATAAAAAAGAAAAAAAATAGGATGTGACAGACAGATATTACGGAAAATTTCATTTTTTTAATAGCAAGTAACAACGACGACATTCGTTAATAAAGTGTTTTTTTTTATATATTTTATTTATGCCTTGTGCGGTGTCATTTCAAATTGAGATAATGCAGATGTTTCTGTATGTCACAAATAACATCCATTTACGGCTGTATTACATCTGTCTACCTTATTTCGTATCTTGTGCCCGGAATTCAATTTTAACGTAATAATATCATGATATCCAGATATCAAATATGGCTCAGTTGGGGCGCGGTATAAATTTTAAAAGCAGTATTTTTACTAAAAAATACGTACTTTCAATGGTTAGGTTAAATAAAAATATATATTTTTCACTATTTGTGAACCATTATTACGACCAAAGAGAAAAAAAAACAGAAGTGAAATAGTTTCAAAATAAAGAAAGAAAATGTTTGTTTTATCACACCACAAGGTAACATCGACACGCATACACAAAAATAAGACCACAAATTGGAGACAAAGAAAGCGTAATAACAAAGACAATGTAGTCTGTGTATTTGGATGACAAAAATCCGTGGTAGTAATCCATTTAGCTCTTACAGGTAGTCTCGAATTGTAATGTTTGAAATAAAATATTGCAAATAACAAATGTGTACAAATGTACATTCGCAAAGAGCAATTTCTAGAGTTGTTTGCTTATTCTTCTCAGAGGAATGTGCTTTACGAATAAGCATTAGAGTTCAATCAATATGACGGTTCTAAGTATAATTTGCTTATATATGAAATAACGACTTAAAATGTGAATTTGGAAGAACATTGAAATTACCACACCTTGTATTTTTAACTCATTTATATTAATATTAAGTTTACTGAATATGACAATGTATTACTACTACGATACTCAATTATTTTTTGTAAAATAACTTCACTAGTTTGTAATAATTATTAATATAAGGGTCGTATTCCAGAACTCTATTCAACGCTGAAGTCAGGACTTGAGTATGATTTAAAGCACTAAAAATCATACTCAAGTCCTTGCCATTAGGGTCGTATTTCCAGTGCTTGAAATCATACTCAGGTCCTGATTTGCGCATTGAGTAGATAGAGTTCTGGAATACGACCGTAAGAAAAATTCGTACAATCCGGCTGGATTCAAACTAGCGCCTTCAGCATACCTTGCCGTGACGCTCTTTTAACTGAGCTACGGAACCAATCAGTAGACGAATTTTTCTATTATTGTTGCCGATCTTTGTTTCTGGTTTTTAACGACTTCTTGCAATAGCGCCATCTGTGAGAAACCTATGAAATTTTTATTTCTTTATAATAAACCTGACCTTGCCAGTGATGAAGAATGGAGAAGATAAAGTTTCAATAACATTATCCTACTACTAAAACTGAAGTACTGCGAAAGTAACTGCATTAGTAATTCGAGACGAGAGATTGCCGTCGAATTTGCGTTTCGATTCGACTCGATATTACCTTTTAATCGGATTCAATAACTGGGAAACCATTCGCACAAGAAACTCGAACAAAATGGACATGCTACATTTATTTCTAGATAGGTGATTTTTTAGTGTAATTTAGTACCACATTTTCAGAAAGTATAGGAAAAATAAAAGTGTGGTACTTACAGGCGAAAATAATTTTCTAGTCACGGTTAAATAAGAATACGACACAAGCCGTCATAATAATAAAATTTAAAAAAATGATCTTCAACTTGAGGAAACGTTTGGAAATTTGTTACGTAGTTTACGGAATTTGTAAGAGTTATAATTGATAAGAAAATATAAGGAAAAGAATGAGAGGAAGATCAAGAATAGAGTACAGCGAACAAATAAAGAACAACTTAAAAGAGATCAAGGAGCGGGTTACAAACCATGAGGAGTGGAGGAGGCTACACCGACAAGAGCCTGGCTCTTAAACAGGAGATGATGATGATAAAAACATGACAGTAATGGTAAAGTTGAAAATAATACATACTCACAGCTATAGATTTCTATTGGAGTAGGTAGACATAATCGATCGACACTTTGCAAGAGCTTTTGCTTCATTTATATTCATCACTTTTTTCATAGAAACCCTTGAAGTCATCTTCTCACTGTTGATTCTAGTTATTGACGCTAAATTTGTCAATTACATAACAGAATCTACTTCACCGTCGAACAAAATCTCGATGTCTTCTGGCGGTTAAGTAATATACTTTTTTTGATGGTTTAGTGACATTTCTTAACTACAATTTAAATATTGGACAGTATTCACATATATGACGTCAATTCAATATTACTTGAAGTTTTGTATGGGAAATAAACAGTTTGCGAAGTTTTAATAACGCCGTCTATTGAGTGCGGTGGGATCAAAAATTAGGAAATCTATTTTTTGTTTACAATCTTCTTTCTGAAGGATATTTCATTGGTAATTGCGTTGACTACGCCACTGGTAAAGAGGAAGCTGACCAGGTGTTAATGGATTTTGGCTCAGGATGCTGCTATAGGGTAACATTTGCCCGAGTGCACACAGTACACGTCGAAATGGGGGCTCCTTCGTCTTAGGCGATAGCTTTTTTTTTTTTGACAACCACATCCATCATACGATCGCAAGCTAGGGAATTCCTTGTACTATGAATACGAACACACTACAACCTACACGTGTAATTCTCACGTCAACTCTTATTAATTCATGTGTAATCCTCAAATGGCATATGGCAAAATTACATAAAGTAAACCAATAAATACGTCGAATACTGGTCCAATACCGGTCCGAAAATCGTAAATAATAACGTTTATTTTTTTGACGTACTTACTTACTTTTACTTCAAACTAGACCTCTGTACAGCAATAGACTAATGTGCCTATAAAACACAATGCAAATATTTATTAATCTATAATATTTTTATAATTTACATATGAATATAAAATCCACAAAGAACCACAAGAAAGGGTATAATTTTATGCAATGTCACGTACGCTACCTCATTACGCTACGAAAAACATGAAAATGTGATTTAATACAAATTTAGCCTTAGAAATAAATGCAACGTCGCGAAAACCAAGATACTTTTGGTTATTTACATTTTTTGCTTATTAACATTTTATTTCTTTACTGTAAAAATATATGAGGAAGATACCAAGGAAGGTATTTCTATACTATGTGATCTTGGAAAGGCTTTTGGTTGCGTAGATCAAAATGCTCTCATAAGCAATATCAAGTTTGAATATAATTTTGTTATTGAATCGTATTTTATACCTTAACGATAAGATAAAACTCTTAAAAACTACCTTGTATCTTTCATTACCTCGTCAAAGTCTCCTGATAAGGGGTGTTCGACAGGGATCAATACTTGGGCCATTTAGGTACGTCATATATACGTATATAAATAAATTTGAAAAACATACTGAAAGCACATTTTTAACAAACGTTTTCCAATGCCCTTCAGGTATCTAATTATATTTAGATGATTAAATTCCTTCTAAGCTTCGTCTACACTTCAGTGCTGAAAGTATTCAGATACTTTAATACAAACAACTCACTTAGTCAAACCCAATAGGAGTATTGGAAACCTTTTGATTCTGCGAAGTGAAACTTTAATGGAAATCAGAAATTAGTTACAGCTATGAAATGTTAGAGAATTTGTGAATACATTCTTGGAAGTGTTGAAAGAATAAGTTAATTGAAATATTTTGTAGAAAATACAATATGTATAAAATACAAGTCGGAATATACGCTGTGTTTTCATGAAATCGATTGGCATTTCATTTCAAATTGCACATGTAATTTTGCGAAAACAAGAAGTAAGTCACGTATTTACATTCATAATTGTGTTAAACCTAAATGTTTCATTGCTGGTGTATCTCGCCATTACAATGTATATGTGCCTACATATTTGCTCGACTTTTGATGGTCGTTACTATCATCTGTTAGCGACGGATAAATAACAAAGTCTAATTTAAATTCCACAATGTAAAGTGTAGTCAAAAAATACGTTGTCAATCGTCTGTTGCATTTACTCGATTTTGTCTGATCACAGTATCACACGTTTCGATCGTCAAAAAATCGAGCAAATCTCTAGGCAACTTAAGCGCGTTTGCTAACAGCATTCGATACGTATTCGTTCCAAATCCGAGAATATACAAACCTAGAAAACTCAGCTCCACTTCGGATGTCACTTGTGCACCAAGTCCGTCAAGTCAAGAGCTATCGCTAGAGATAAAGTGATTCCTGTGACATTTCGGATCGGATGTGGTTACCAAATGCTTTAACAGTACTAAATCTGCGTCTTAGAAACATAAAGCTCATAGTTTTTAATTTTGATATGGTAGTGCAGATATTAGCGTTTGAAATACAAGCAAACATTTTTAAATCCATATAAATTGTATTAAAGCCTCGGATCGCGTGCATTTTAAGCCAAACCGTAAAGTTAACCAACCGGTTTGCTATTATAAAAAAATACAAGGTTTAATGGCTCTGCATAAAAGCATCATACTTAATGTTGCCAGCACGCGCTTCTACCTGTTAAGTAAGTACGTAAGTAGTAAGTAATCTAAACTGCAATTGTTAAATGCACAATTAAAACAAAGCATATTATACTCGTATTTCAAATTTCATCTCACTCCGAATATATTATTATTCTCAAACACTAAATGTCAGGGGAAGTGAAATCAAAATCCTGCTTCAACATAATTAGGCCGTCTGGCTTGGGTTGCCGTAAGGCCCGCTGTGGACTGTGCGACAAACAACACTGTAAATAATTTATTGGTTCACTTAAATATCTTATCTCATCCCTTAATTAGTTACGAAATAATATTATTGCTTGTTAAAAAAAATCAACAAACGTCACGTGTTTCGAGTGAAAAAACTAAAAGTTTATTAGTCATGCCTGTCACCGATTAAGCGTAAAAATAAAATGGTCTATTGAAGTTAATATAAATATCGAGTTCTTAAGTTTTCGCGATTGTCACATATTGGAAATATACTTGTTTTTAGTAGTTACATCAATCGGATATTCTGAAATATTTTTTATGTACGTGGTGCTAAATAAATATTTCATTTAAGGATACTGCTCCTACAGACTTGACGCCGACGAGATACATGTTTTTTTTTTTTAAATTTAATTGTGGTAACTAACAGTAATTAAATTATTTACACATATTATTATTATTATATTTTCTTAAAAATAGACATACATATAGTGTCAGCAGTTTATTAACAACTTTAGTAGGTAAGACGGCTATAACATGGTATTTTGTGAATTATTTGTAATACCAACATTCTTATTGAATATGTTACTAGAATTTTACAAGACGGAGCTCATAAAACGATAGTAATTATTAAATGTCAGTTACAATTTCAAGTGTCAGTGTTTTTAATGTAGGTCCTTAAGATTGGTATCAAAAAGATCAATATTAGAAAAAAAATATTGTACTTACATGTGATTTAGTAAGTAATGGAGGAACAAATAGAGGAAGTGTGCAAGAAAACCGCATGGAAAGACGCACACGAGACACGAAGTGTATGTATATCCTACCTAGAAGTTCATAAGAACTGATTTGATTATTTAAAATTTTATATAGCGAAAGTAAAATATTTTACGCTTATTTTGAAGAGATAATAAATTATATTACTTTAGGGAACTTACGTAAGAATCACACCTTATGTTACGTCGGTAATAAAGTAATTTAATGAGCGTGTTTTGGAGCTTTCCTGTTCTATTGTTATGGACCTGAAAATATGGATTCCATATAACACTGCCGAATTCTAAAGTAGTATAAGTATTTATAAAATTTTCACACTATATTTATGTGTTTGTTATACCGTTCTTGGTTATATCATGCATCACGGTCATTCTATAACCTAAGCTCCGGTTAAAAAACCGACCTCAAAAGTCTGTCATCACCTAGTTTGCCACCCTTAGAAGTGGAATATTTTCTTGAAATTTAAATGGGACTAAATCTGAGGTATCTTCTTTCCAACAAAAAAAGAATCATCAAAATTGGTTCACAAATGGCGTAGTTAAAAACATACAGACGAATTGAGAACCTCCTCCTTTTTTTGAAGTCGATTAGTTCATTTATCATGTGCTCATTCACAAATTAGTTGGCATTCAAGTCGCAATCACCTAATTTTAGACACAAGTCGTAACAGTACATTCTATTTACCAGGTACATTTTCATTTAGACATTGCATTTATTTAGTGGCTAGTGTACAGCCAACCTGTCTAAGCGACAGAGCATGTCGTCAGAATAATTGGCCACGTATTATTATTTGAGACAGCTTCACTTGGTTACGGATTGATTTACTGTGAGTTAATTGTACAACTTGATGTCAAATAGAGTGAGCATAATGTGAGCGACACTAATAAAGTATGGCGTGAATTGGTTCATTTTAAAAATAGGTTAGAAATATTTTGTGTATCCAAATCACACCCCAACCAGGGCCCCCAAGCGGGGACCCCAACCGGGGCCCCCAAGCGGGGACCCCAAGCGGGGACCCCAACCGGGGATCACAACCGGGGCCCCCAAGTGGGGACCCCAACCAGGGTCCCCAAGCGGGGATCACAACCGGGGCCCCCAACCGGGGCCCCCAAGCGGGGACCCCAACCGGGGCTCCCAACCGGGGCCCCCAAGCGGGGCTCCCAACCGGGCCCCCTAACCTGCCCCCAGCAGGCCCCCAACCGGCCCCCAACCGGCCCCCTAACCTGCCCCCAGCAGGCCCCCAACAAGCCCCCACAACCAACGCCCTAACTCACCCCCATATGCCTTATAAATTTATCATAATTGTCAGTTTTAATTGTTAATTGTTAATCAAAAACATTGAAAAGATTGAAAATTGATTAATTGTTAATTGTAGTTATTTGCGATTAACGATTGATCAATTGCTGTTTCGCAATTGACAATTAATCAATTGTCAATATTTAATTGCCAGAACAATTAAATTTTGCCCAACACTGATCCAAATCAATAATAGCTGGGTGAAGCGGTTCTTACACGTGTGAATTAGTCTGAACCGGTCTTGCCTTGATTAGTTGAACGAGCATATGGGTATGTGCTCGATCTCGGCTGCACGAAGTCGGTTTCGACTGCATGCAGTCAACGCGTGAAGTCGATTTCGGACTGTTAACGGACCATTAACGGCTGCGGATGCATGAAGTTGATTATGACTTCATGCATTAAATGCAAACCTGCAGTCAATCTGTTCGCAGTCTTAAGGTACGTCTAGGAATTGTCCCACTGCCGGATTTGGGTCTCCTGTATGGACCTACATATCTTCATGATGTTTGCTTTCACTATTACCGAGATGTATTCATGCTGCTACAGGGATCCGAAACATCATCTCTCAAGTGAGAAGCAATCGTTCTCCCATTTGGCAACTACAGTTATATCTCATAAAATGATCTAGAATGAATTGTCACTGAGCAACCATCCGACAATTTCTTCACTACATAAATCGGGTTTGTAGCATCTGGACTCAGGGTCGGTTTAAAGTTACAATGGAACCCGAATGAGCCCAAACGCGAGTGTCGTGCGATTCCGGGGCTGGTAGTTTGACAAGCATAATTAAATTTGTGTCGCATCCAGTCCCGGGTTCAGAAGCACCTCAAGAGATGACATTAAATTTGTATCGTCTGGATCCGAATTCATTTTCAATAGATTCAAAGATGGAATGATATAATAAAGCAGTTCACAGCAGTTCGTCCTTCCTCTCCGAGATGGTAACCACACGCCCTCCACCTTGCCTATTCCCTTGCGCATATCTACGTTTTGTTGCAAAATAGACTCTATGAACTAGGTGTCTATTTTGTAAGTTTTACTACGTTTTGAATTTCTTAATTATTGTTGAAGTTGATAGCTCTAAAGTATCTGATAGCTCTTGATAGTCGTCATCACATAGTTACAAATTCATTTAAAGAGCAATGTAAACGTTTCTATAACAAGATTCCGGTTGATATACAAAATTTGACATTCACGAGGTTTAAAACTATAGTGAAACAAAAACTTTATACTTTATACTTCTGCGTACTTGGATGACAAAAATAAAAACAAAAAGTAAATGTTGAATGTGTATAAATGTTATTAACAAAGAGCAATCCCTAGAGTTTCTTGCTCATTCTTCTCAGCAGAAGAATTACGAATGAGCGGTAGAGTTAAACCAATGTGTCGATTTCAAGTGTAATAATGAAATAAAGATTATTTTGATTTTGAAAAAACCTATGATCAATAAATAAACAATAATAACACCGATAACTAGAATAATTAATGAAATAATAACAAATTGACTGGGCTGTGAAAATGGGTTCGGGTAGGAGTGAATAAGATCAAAGGAAATGTACTTACAGTCAATTAATTTTTTAGTAGCAGCAGAGCTCCTTGTGAATGAGTCCGACCCGGGAATTACGGCCACCTTACCTAATTCTGCCCCCAAGCAGTGTGAGCATTACTGTTTCGGTTTTGAAGGGTGCTGGTGAAATTACAGGCATATAGGTCTTGTCAACTTTACGTTTCAGGGTGATGGGTGCAACCGCAAAGAGAACTGAGTGGCTCTATAGCTGTTACACATAGGGCGCACTATAAGTAAAAAAAGTCATAAAATCATTGACTTACAATTATATGGACGTCGGGTCCGCGCTAAAAAGTGTCCGAACTTATAGGGCGTTAAAATCGTATACAGAGCGCCATTCACGCTTTAGTCTTCGTTTGTTCGACTGACAGCGAAGCAAGCAAAGTTAGACAGTACTGCGATGACATTACAATTTAAATTCAACGTTTAACTTTTTCATATTCCTTTACATGTCACTACGTTTAAATAGGTTGACTTGGGACATTTTTTTCGTGGTTTTTGTATTAGACCCGTCGTCAATTTATTTGTAAGTCAATGCATAAAATAATTACATATATTTTTTAATAAACCTACCTCAAAAGTTTGTGGAATTACATCTATTTGCCAAATTTTATTGAAATCCGTTACAGGAACGTGCGCGAAACCGGATTCATACGCTTAGTTTGCCACCCTTAGAGGTTGAATATTTTCTGCAAATTTAAATGGGACCAATACTGAGGTACCTTTTTTCCAACAACAAAAAGAATCATCAAAATCGGTTCACAAATACCGGAGTTATCGCGTAACATACATACAAAAAAATGCAGTCGAATTAAAAACCTCCTCCATACCAATGGTGAATGTTTTTGGAACGAGAGTAAAATCCCGTAGTCTTACTTTTTATAATCTCAAAAATGTCACATACTGCAATTAGGGAATTGGATGATGATATAATCTACATAAATAACCCGTAATACAGACAAAACATACTCAAAAATTCAAATTCAATTTCCTCTCCAAATCCTAGCATAAACCACCACTAACGCAAGGCAGACCGAAACGAATCAAATATGGCGGGTGTAATTCGCAACGTCACTGATTGACTGATTAACATTTCTGCCCTGTAGCAGGGAAGAATTGTTAATAACTCTGCACTCGACAGTACTTGGATAGGGTTGGGATTATAGGATTATTATTGCACCGTACTAATACGAAGTATGTACGTACATATGAATTATTTCATATTAGTTTTTTGGTATTAGTTATTTAAAAATAAACGGGTAATAGACGACGGCACATGTTAATCTAGAGTATGCCTGTTAGGTCTAATATTAACATCCATTAAAAAAAATCCATAATCCGTTTTTGCCGTTTTTTAACAAAGGACCTTTAGCAATTTAGGCGGAGGATATAACAATAAGAATAATATAACAACTATGAATTCTCTGAAGTATGAGTACAAGAACAATTAAATTCACTCCAGAGCATTACTTAGAACATCCAAATCAGAACCAGTTTAAAAAAGTTCATTTCCTAAATTGGTCCTACCGGGAATCAAATCCAGAACCACGTCAACCACGGTTCAATAATGAT
>NW_020653743.1:4828228-4874426 GCF_003589595.1 Hyposmocoma kahamanoa | reverse complement strand
TAATAAAAACCCTGTATTCAATAGGTACTTTACCAATGATTTTTTTTAATATTAACTGAACCAAATAGAGCAAGTATGGTGTACGATATACATTTTTCAAATAGCTTTAAGTACGTGTTCTGGCACACCAGACCCAATCAAAAAATGATACTGATAACGCTGAAAAAAAAAATAGTTTGAGATTAAGATGTTATTGTCCATTCACTGCTGAACATGAATTTCTCCAAAACGTGGTCGCAACAAAGCTGCAACAATCTAATTAATGCACACAGAGGCTGTGCCCAGGTGATTATTCGGTAAATATAAGATATACGAAAACCTTTGAAACGATATCGAAAGAACGTTATGTAATGAGTAAAACGCACCAATAACTTTTTAAAAATAAAATTGAATTATCATTTCAACGTTAAACTCTACAATTTCGAATATTTCCAGTTTTAGTTTTTTAAAGTCATTCATGTCGTTTTACTCACTGGGTAACGTATTTTCGATATCAGTTTTAAAGGTTTTTGATATCTCTTATATTTACGAAATAATCGCCTGGGCACACTTAACGATTACACCCTGTATAGTGTATTATTTTCATCGTCTAATACCTATATAAAAATAAAGCTATTTCTATCATATATTCAGCCTCTTTTCCCAACACTACAAAATCATATTTTTACAATTTCTCGCACAGTAATGCTACAAAATATTTCAAAGATATGAACTCGAATACTGTAAACAAAAGAATTAACATAGCATAACCTACTAAACACATTGCCAAACAAAAATAATTCTTACTACGAAGGAAATATGAAAGGTTTCTTGTATAGTGTAACAAAATTCATTCATAGAAACTGGCATTCCGCCATCTTCACATTATTTCCAAAACAGTAAGACCACAGCACCATTGTTCCAAATTCAAAACCGTTCTAAGAAAGCACAGCCGAAAAGAAAAAGGGACTTCTTTTTTTCTTTGTTCGAAAATTAAAACAGTAATTATTAGTTCGTCAAAGGGGCTCTCTATTATGCAGTGTTGTCACCACGAAAAAAGAGCTCGCGTGAGATTTATCGTTCTTTTGAATTTCTATTGTTTTTCTAGTTATTTGACGCTACGGGTTATTTATAGTAGGGTGCTTGGGACGCAATTTAGACGGTAATGTGAGTTATTCGAAGTGTTGATTTATATGGAAGTGCGTCCTTTTGAAATACGGTCGTAACTGAAACGAATATTTATTTATTTTTTTGTATTATGACTTACGGTTGAATTCTTAAACATTATTAGAACATTGGAAATGAAACTGTTTTGTTTTGGATTTAAAATCGTGTATATTGGTTTTTTGCAAACAAACCAATGTAATGGGCTGTTTTAAGCTTGATGGAAACTTCGTGAGACATGTTTGCAAAGGTGAAACGGAAAAAGAAAATTAGTAGAATACTTTTTAGTGGAATATTTAAAAATAGAATTGTTGATATGGGTATATACATTAGACTATTTCTTTTCATCCTCTAAGGCATACACAAGTACAAACGTCATTTGAGTTTCATATGAGAACTACGAGAATTTTTCGAACTCCATTTTCAAATATTTTCAAATGTAAAGTAAAAATACACATGAAGAGATGCAAGTAAAGGAAGTATTGAAACTTGCTGTGATAGTCAACATGCACTGAAAGTACATTCGGGTAAAAAGGTAATTCAAATAGATGCGTCCGGAGGGTATATGAAATATCTAAAATCCAGATCCGGGTTGGAAGTGCTTTATTATAATTATAATAAAAACTCTGAAATCACAGCTCTTTGGGAACGTCTGGTTAATTAAATTGGAACCAAGATAAAAAGAAAGAATGTTTGTAGAGCAAACATTTTTAGAAGTAAAAGATGAAATTGAGAATTTCTTTCGTAATAATAATATTATAAATTACTTCGGTGTGAGATATAATGACATATTTTTCGTCTAACTATATTATTTATACGAAAAAAATTATGTATTTGTAAAATGTCTGATTTAGAATCCGAAATATTTTTTTTTAAACTGAAAATTTGAAAATGAAAATTTTTAAAGACAAATATAAAAGAAGGAAAAAATAAAAAATGAATATTCGTTTGCCTTTTCTGACTCCATTTCTGCGCTGCCTATGCTCTCTCGCGATATTATTTAGATTCCTTACATTTGGCGCTAGTGGACCGGAAGTAGGAATAGTGAGCTCTCGTCGCGACGTATAGAAGATACTTTTATACACAACTATACGAAGAAACTAGAGATGTGAAATAATAATAAGACACGTTCGTTTTACAAGGATTGTGTCGACATGGTCTCGTTTTCTCCATCTGTCGGTTTAGGTGCTTGCGCGGTGTAGTAAATGTGCCGCAGCGTCATTAAAAAATGCTCCACGGAACTGCACTTATTACTCTAGCCTTAAGGTACGAAATTCAGTATAACTTAAGTACCGCAATGAAACTCCTTTTTTTATTATTTTTTTATCGGTTAAATAATCGCTATGCATTTCAGGTCATATCCATAAAGTCCAATAAAGAAAAAATAGAGCTTCTTTACAATAGAAGTGTCTTATTTCTTTTAGATAAATCGCATTAAGGTAAAAAAATGGAATTTATTTGCCATTATTCAGTGTGATATTAGTCGTCACTAGGCCATTTTTGTTTATATCCTTGACCGTCTTTAAAAATTAACACTCATTTAAATTTCGAATCTTATATCACGTGATATGAAACCCATGTGAATGGCCAGATTTGAGTTTGGAAATCTACTGCATTCAAGCGGATCAACTAAAATACCACAACGTATATTGTTCGTTTTCGTTCATATAAACAGGATTATTATAGCTAGAATGCAGTGGAAAATTAGATTTTAATCTAGTGCTTGAAGCTGGCGGCGTATGCATAATGCATGCCAGATAATGATTTCTCATTATCGTTAGGAACTGTTGTGTTGGGCAGCGGAGTGGTTAACATTGTTATAACTGTTGATAATCTTGTATAGGTACCTACATATTTGGTTTATATACATACGTGTGCATATACTTCACGCCACGAAATTAATAAGGTCTAGTGACTCGATCTGTTGCTCAGTTGGTAAAGCGGTAGCCCTAGATTGGAATTCAGACGCCGTTTCGAGTCTAGTCACATTAAATTTTTCTTTGTGTTCGGTCGTTGTATTAATAATTATAACAAACTAGTGGAATAATTTCAATTTCACAAAAAAATAATGAACATCATACTCAATAAAATGAATATAACAATTAATATATAATGAACTAAAAAAAAATATAAATAAACCCAAAGTGTTGTCGAAATAAAACGACGTCAAATAAAAATAGAATTACAACTTCTTCGAAAGAAAATTCTCTACAATGTAAAATTCATTATTGAATTATAGGATTTTGGGTCGGATATGAAACATTTAAGATTTGCGAGTAATTGTTCGTAGAATTTGGGATCTTATTACCCATGGGTTTCTCATTACGAGTTCGGTACGGTGGGTAACAGATTTAGTTTACCCGCGTTACACAATCGGCCACCACCAGTACATCGCTTTTAAGTGTTTATATACGACGATGAGGCCCCGTTTTGTTTCCCAGCAGAATACATTTGGGAAACGGACTTTTCTAAATGGCTTCTAGTCTGGTTGTTGTGGGTACTGCTCCAGGGGTTAATCCGTTACTCCTAGTGCTTATAGGGATTACTTTAGTTTGAGAAATAAATATGTACTTGCACACTATTATTACTTTAATTATCTTAGATTCTTAGTTTAATCAGATTGAAGGGGAAATTCTAGGGTTGGCGGTCAAAATCCAACATCATTCATTTAAATTAATACATCTACTGGCTAAAGCACATAAGTCAAATTCATTTATTACTTCATAAACTTCTAACTTTATTCTAGAGGTTTTTTAACTTCCAACACTAAAAACAACACAAATAAATATATAATTATATATTAACAGATGTAGCACTTTTTTGACATCTGTGCTTTAGTCCGCCGACTCTAGAATTAAAAGCCTATGCGGTAGCGAAATCCGAGTAGGTACTCGTATGAGGTATTCCCAGAGATGGGCAGCGGGTTAAAATCCAATCAACCCGCCTGAATTTTATCCGGGTTTTTATCCAAGGGTTTTAATACAAATCTGCCCAAAGTCGTGGGTAGAAATGCTGAATACGGAATTAGGTATATTATTATTTATTTATTTTATTGTTTCAAGAAAGAAGTCTACATAAATAATTTCACTTATAAAAAATTTGAGGCAACTGCATAAACAACACTTGACAAATATTTTGATAACATTTGAACAACACTCGATTTACAAATATTTAGTTAGTTGTAATAGTTATTTGTTATGCAAGGCTGCAAAGTTGTTATTTGTCGCAAATGCTTGTATTGAAACCTGAGCAAGCGAAGGATACTATAATTGAACCACGAGCGAAGCGAGTAGCGAGAGACTACCCCAGCTTCAATTAAATTTTTTCCCGTACTGATCGGTCCAGCTGCGCGGCTCGAGCGGTAGGGACAAAAATGTATATATTTAATTCAGTTGATATAAACAGAATCATTAGTTTGTGTAAAGTACTTATTGAATACAAACTGCTGTATTCAATAAGTACTTTACACAAACTAAAACTAACTAACTAAAACTTGTAAAATTTCTAGGAAAGTTTGAGTTGTGTTTTTTAGCGTGAAAATTTTTAGTAATCGTGTTTCCACACCGTATAATAATCAGTGTATATCCTTAATTTTACTATATATTTTTTCTAAAGTGATTGATTCAACACTTCCACTGTTGACTCTTAACTTCCGGGTTCAAAATAGCGGTGCGCGACTGGACAAATCATTCGCCTAAGTCGAATCCAAGCACAATCTTTCGACTCGAGTGGAATGATTATTATGTCGGAACTCCACAGATCATTCACCATGTTCATATCAAAATATCCCTGTCCCCTTCACATTTTATATGTAAGAGAGGGCTAGGTGATCACGAACAGAAATGCTCCATGGTACGTATGGATTAGTAGGTACTACAAATTAGTAATGATTGGTCTAGGAAATGAAACTATTTTTCCGGATTTAAATCGCGTATATTTGTTTTTTCAAACAAACCGACGTTTCGGGCCCTTTACAGGTCCCATGGTCACGATTTAAATCCGGAAAAATAGTTTCATTTCCTATGTGTAACAATCGCGAAAACCTAAGAACTCGAAAGGACTGGTCTTTCAAATCATTCGAATACGAAAATTAGTAGGTTACTAATCTGTCATTCGAATGACAGGATTAGTAATTACTAACGAGTTGAATATCGAAATCATCCGCAATCGCTATGCTCAACTCACACTGGAGTCGAAGCGTCGCGACGCGTCATGTTTTTCGCCTATAGAATATTCATCTGTACTTTCCCATTATTAAGGTACAAATTTGTGTTGTACAAATATGCAGCCGAGCGTCGTCGCGCGTCGCCAGGCGTTGTAGTTAAAAAACAGGACGCGACGCGACACTTCGACCCTGCGCCACTGTGAGTTGAGCCTTAACGTTAGTTCAAAACAGGTGCATGGTTGCTCTTCATAAGATTCTAGTGTCCAAGACCAAGATCCGTATTTACAAAACTGTAATTAGACAAATTCGTTCAACATGGTGCACTACAGTCTATAAACAAGACTCTTACGCATGGAATATACATATATGGATTGACACAATAAGCCTAAGTAGAGCCGGAAAGAAAGACGATATGAAAAAAATCTCAAGCCATATGTTGTCAAATGTCGGCGGCGTCTTTAAACTTTTTCAACCTACTGAACCGTATTTTAAACAAACACGTTTCACGGTTCCGTAGTCTAAATCAACAAGATTTAAGGATCAACAAAGTATCCGGTGACAAAGAAAAAAAAAGAAAGCACAGTTTAATCCTCCGAGAACGTAAACATTAGATACTTTATTAAACTCTTGTGGTGTTAAGTGTATCGAAAATTTTAACTTTAATTTTGAGTCTTACGATACTAACAATACGGCATCATGGCAGTCGTGCAAAAGGGGATCAATTTATTCCAATAGTCTGCACAAAAAATATGGAATAGTAAAAACAGCCCGTCACAAAAGTTTTGCAAAAAATCTGTCGTCGATTCAGTGTCTGCTGTCAAGTAAAGATCAAGTAAATTACTTCAGAGTTTCCGTATGGCAAAGCGCCATCGACAGATTGGATATCTTAAAGACCCTCCTAGGATGTTTATGCTTAAAACATCGTGTTGAAGTCTACGAGGAAAACCACGCCATTTGATATGGCAGGTTCTATCCTCTCTGATCGCGAAGAAGATCTTTGGTTAAATTGCCTGTGATGAAATAACTCAACTCCCGGGGCGGGTCCAAAGCGAGTGTCAATTTGAATTGGTCGTCTCCTTATTTTTGTTAAAGTTAACAGTCCATTATGAGATTACAAGTGTTCAGGTGGGTGAGAAAACAGCTGTTCCATACACAGAATTGATTTCTACGCGACCTAAATGTATGAAAAGGAAGACACAGTAGCAGTAGACCTCCATGTGAAAGAGTTCGTCTGGGGAAGTACTGCCACCTTTCCTTTCTTATTTCTGCCGTCAAGGATTAATGTCTGCATTACTGTTTTCCGGTTTTGAAGGGTAAATAAGGATGCTGGTGACATTACAGGCATATCGAACTTGTCAACTTATGTCTATCTGGCTGCATTGAAAGCAGTTGTTCGGTTTCATATACTGAATTTGCTTTTTGTTTATAAGTTCATCATCATCAACCCATTTAAATGTCCCACTGCTGGGCACGAGTCTCCTCTCAGGGGAGACCATAGTCCGACTTGCGGACTTCATATGTTTTCCGAGGAACCTTCTTCGAAGCGCAGGTTTCATCACGACGTTTTGCTTCACCGAAAAGCTCATGGTAAATTTCAAATTAAATTGCGCACATAAATTCCGAGAAAATCAGAGTTGCAAGCCCAGAATTGAAACCACGGATTTGGTTGTGAGAAGGTAGGTCCATTAGACTACCACGGTTTTTTGTTTTTATTTTTGGTTCTGGTTGGTTGGTTCACTTGCAGTTATTAACAATGTTACATACTATAAATTAAATGTGGTGAAGACCTTATCTAATTGCAGAACTAATTATGACTTTTATGTGTTTTATGCAAACTTAACTCTTAACTATAGACGTGGGTCCAATGAGCCCAATATCATTCTTTGAATTCGCGTAGGAATCGCTGCAGGCGACGCAGCTATTCCCACTCCTCAGTAACTTCCGATGGCACGCCGAAGCGCGCACTGTAAGATGGACACGTTTCGCTCGCTGCTCCAATCGTAAGTAATGGTTTACATGTTGGTCCAAATTTATGTTTTTTATTTCAGTTTCTAGTCATGGCAAATCGAAAAAGTGCCATAGTAATTCAAGAAAATATATTGGAGCAATGGTTGAACGCTGATTTAGACAGTGATGAGGAAGAAAATTCTACATCTACACGCAATACTGTAACTTCAAATTCTGATAAAAAGTTTTCAGATAACGAAGAGGATTTTATCAGAACTTAGTGATCATGCAACATCCTGAAATGTTTTACACCATAATGTTAATTTATTATTTGTGAAATTGCTCCACTAATTTGTTATAATTGTTAATACAAAGACCGAGTTCCAACAAAAATTCCTTCGATCTGACAGAACACGAACCTGCGTCTGTGCCAAACTAGGGCAACGGACTCGATCGGAAGCTCGGATGGTAGAGTAGTTTTGTAGTTCTTTCTTTATATACTTTTCAAATAAGAAAAGGACTCTTTTCAATAATATCCACAACAAATGTAAATTTAGACGGACAAATATCAAAACATATTACAGAGTCTCGGAAACATTAATATGTTGAAAACAGGACCGTTAGTAACACATGCTCCTTTTCCATTGTGCTTCAGAGCCAAGAATATGCTAAATTTTATACAGTTTCATATTTTAATGTTGAGATCGCATTCTGGAAGTAATAGCGTATACTTTGAAACAAACGTGGACTACACCGCATCCAGGTAAGCAACATTATTCGGATTTCATCACTTTGCAATAACTGCGTTAAGGCTGCGATACCACCAGAGAAGTGCGAGGTAGCTAGGTGCGAGGAGGCGTAGCGAAGCTGGGAAACTGTATGTATCTGAGCGAAGTGAAGATGAAAAGAGGACTCTTTTCAGCTATATGCGGGTGGGGTGCGGTGTGGTGGGGTGAGCGGTGGCGACGGCGAGCTCGCATACCTCAGACACATCTCTCGCTTTTTGTATATACAAATACGTAACTCCGCTAGCCTTCTACCAAATCCTATTGGTGGATCTTTTCCTCGCACACCGCCTAGCTACCGCGCACATCTCTGGTAAAATTACAGCCTAAAAGAGTTCGGGTTCAGCCTAAAAAATTAATATAAAATCGCATACTTGGAAGTTGTAACAAATAGTTTATTTTATGGCTTCTTTGTTCATGACTGAATACAAACAACTGTGGACTTTGAGGCGATTATTTTACGTTCTAAAACACCTTAACGGAAAGCTGGAACAATACAGTACAAATTTATTTCTCTGTCCCAATAGTTTACATATAACAGGTCGGAATAACTATAATTTGTTAAGGTGAGGGTTTACCGATACTAATCTAGATCGTTTGTGCGGCGCGATTCAAACGATAATCCATCTCATATTGTGCGATGGCTCTATAAGTAAACCATACATTTAGTAGCAGTAGAGTTCCTTGTAAAAGTGTTCAACCAGGAAAGTAGAGTCATCTTACCCATTTCAGCCGTCAATGCTTACATTACTGCATTCCGGTTTTGAAGTGTAGGGTGCTGGTGAAATTACATGGGATTTGTCTCAGGGTGACGGGCGCGGCGGCAGTGACCTTCAGATTTTTGCGTATGTCATGGATAGACATGTCGCTTATTAGCAGGCGTACGACTTGTTCGTCCCGTAGCTTGATATAATAAAAAAGTGGCACGTCGAGTTCTTAGGTTTTCGCGATTGTTACACATAGGAAATGAAACTATTTTTCCGGATTTAAACGTTTCGGGCCCTTTACAGGTCCCATGGTCACGGTTGAAACAAGCGTTAGTTTGTTTGAAAAAACAAAAATACGCTATTTAAATCCGGAAAAATAGTTTCATTTCCTAAAAGTGGCTATTTGTAAAAATATAATAACAACGACAAAACTAGGCAAAACCTTTGTTATGGATCACTACGTCTCCACCTAACGTTATAGTGAAACTGTACGTAAATACATTTCGATAATTCGGGGAAGATAAGACGATAAAAGGCAGTTTTATCAAAAATTTGCTATGGTTGGATTTTAAATTTTTCGGCAGTTGAGTCAAAGAATTTCGTGGAAAAAAATGAAATTTTTATGCAAAAATAGATGACAAAATTAAAAAGGATGATAACAATTGTAACGTTCATTAATTAGACTTATACATATACTTAATTTTTTTTACAAAAAACTAAAAAAAGAAGGAGTGGTCACAGACTTTTGCTTCGAATGAAATTACAAAGGAAAATATCATGAAAATTTATGACAAATGATTTTTTTTATCATCAAATAACACAATAAAATATTATTATTTTGAAAAAAATTCCATTTGTTTGTAACCTTTAGGTCTTGTATAGCGCATGTTTTTGAAATAAAAGTAAAGATAGAAGCTCTAAGATGTACCCACCCTACCCAAACGTTGATGTTTGAGAATTTCGTTCACGGCTTAGAATAAATTCAAGGTATATTTATTTATTAAATTGGTTTGCTTACAAAATGACAGAATGAAATGACACTTGATAAAGAACAACATTTCCGTCTGCCTGATCATTGCCTAACGTTGAATAATAAAAAAACGAAGTAGGTATAGATATAGATATGTGCTGGAATAGGTGTTATGTCTAGTTTTATTTGATAGATGCGATGTAACTAGGAGCCAAAAAGCAATAACATACTTATTTTTTCATCATTGATTTAAAAATGAAAAGGAAATAGATATAAATAATAAATAATATAGAAATAAATATTTATAAACCCGCTCCCAAACAAACAGACATTACCTATAAATATGAACATAATATATACATATAGCCCCAAACAAACTAGAAACTACGTTAAACAAATAATAAATTTATAAATATACATATACAGCTTTCGTGCTAGCTTATCACGTTACCGGACCACAAAGCACCGGATACGCAGTTACTAAGGTGTCGGGTTCGTGTCCCGGAGAGGCTAAATTAATTAAACAGGACGCTTTGAAGGTAATAACGCAATTCCGCTGGCTTGTAATCCTTCAGTGGGAGGCTTTATTAGTTCGTATTAGTTCTGGACGTATTCTGACTAGGGTTTTTAATACCGTGTTAACCCACATACTCTACTGCTGTACACGGGTGACCTTATAAGACAGAATTGGGGCTTCAGTATTTTGTGTCAATGGTAAGTTTTTTTTAAGGTTTTTTTTAGGATATCAAGCGATCAGGCAAACAAGTCTAACTGAATGAAACTGCTTCCGTGGCCGAACGGTTTCCATGCTGGACTGCCACGCAAAGGTCCCAGGTTCGATTCCCGAGCCGGGAGAAATATTTGTACGGCCTACATTTATTTCGCTCGTGAGTTTGAGTGTAATTTGTGGTTGCCTATATATGTGTGTCCATGGCACCCGCGACCCAGGGTTTCGATAGTGCGGGGCTATGTTGAGTGTGTGCGTTATTATTATAAAAAAATTAAAAAGTCGTGTACCTGGTAGTAAGCGACAAATCTGTCCATTCCATGACAGTTGCAGTGCCATTCAGAATATTAAATCGCAAAGATCTGAGGGGAACTGCCACAGCGCCCGTCACCCTCAGACATAAGTTGTTCCATGTGCCTGTAATTTCATCAGCACCCTTACCTTCAAAACCGGAACGGAGTAATGCTCACATTAATGCTTGGCGGCAGAAATAGTTAAGGTGGCAGTACTTCCCTGGATAAACTCTTTCCTGCGTGCAGACCAGAGGCAGTCTAGAGCCCCTCAGATCTTTGCGATTTAAAGCTCGAAGCGGAATTGCAATTGTTGTGAACAGGCGTGTCGCTTACCGCCAGGCGCACGACTTGTTCGTCCCGTCAGTTGATATTATAAAAAAAATTATTACTGTTATATTCATTTTAATCACAATCTTAGTACAGAGTACTAAAAAACCGACATCAAAAATCATTAATCCCCTAGTTTGCCACCCTAAGGCGGAATATTTTCTTCAAATTTAAATGTAACTATTAATAATACAAAGATCGAGAACTCGAACCGGAATTCGAACCGGAATTGAAAATACAGTGAATAGCGACATCTCTCGCCAGGGCTGGTAGCTGTAAAGGCACACCCCGGGAACTCAATACAACGGTCGAAAATTATTTACCTACTACTACTACATACAGCAAGGCGCTATCTGCACACGCGAAAATGTGTGCGTGAAGTGGCAGGGTTACCTACCAGGGTTACTTGCTCGTACTATTTATTACATTACGTGGTCAGAGCGGCAATCTGTTATCTATAATTCAATTATAAAATCTTAATAATTACACATGTTCATTACGTATCTATATCGATATAATATTATATTTTTTGATTAATCCTCTAACTGGAATAATATTGAAGATTTATTTTAAAAATTAAAAGCACTTAAAATGTTATATTTTGGTCAGGTACCTTTAAATAAGGTAACCAAAGTATTTGAAATTGTGTGTCCAAGTTTATCATTACCTAGTTAATAATTAGGTAATTCACTACGTAATATTTTATTGGCAATACAAATTGAAAATTCGAGAAGTTATGGCGTCTTATTATATTGATATAATAAATCTGTATTATATATTACTCTGCAATAAAAAAGTAATATCTGAATAAACATAACAGGCATAAGTTTTTTACTTACTTCGTTTCATCTTTCAAAAAACGAAAGAAACCCTCTCTTTATCCCGTTTAGATAATTATAAACAGCCGTACATAGCACGATTCGCGGCCATTATACATAGTAACGTAACATGATGTTATATATTAACGTACAAATTTCGTAATGAAAAAATGAAAACTATATTGAAATATCAAGGCAAGGTCTTAGAGCGAAAACGGCTCGCCGACAGCCTTGTTCTCGTTCAGTCAATGTGACCGTCAATGTGCGGGACGTGGTGCGGTATATAAAGCTAGGGAGGGGCGGAGAGTGTCCGTTCTCATTACTTATTTGTTCTCTGGTAAAGGTATCAAACCGGGTGATAAAACTTTCATAGATTTCTCATAGATGGCGCTACGACTAAAAAGTCGTTGAGAAACCAAATACAAAGACACGACAACAAGCACATAGAAAAATTTGTGAGGTCCGCTGGTTCGTTCCGTGGCTTAGTTGGTATAGCGTCTGCCACGACATGCTAGAAGACGTCGGTTCGAATCCAGCCGGATCGAAGGAATTATTTTGTGTTCGATTTTTGTATTAATAATTATAACAAACTAGTGGAGTAATTTCACAAAAAATAATTGAATATCAATTCAATAAAAACTTAAAAGTAGCTTTAGTTTTTTCCACTTATATCAAAACACAAAAGAAATATACATTATAGAAAAAGGCTCTGATGTTGACGCTTCCAGCCAACTCAAGGCAGTAAAAACAAAGGTCATAAGCGGACAACAGTGTCCAAAAGAAAAAGAAGAAATATGACAAACTTAACACATATAAATTTAAAAAATAGCGATACTGTTTTTGATGTGTGTATGCAACAAGCATATTGAATTTAAATATGACAAGTTGTATTCAATAAAAATTTAAATGGAACCACTGCTGATGTATGTACCTTCTTTCCAACAACAAATAATCATCAAAACTGGTTCATAAATGCCGCCGGAGTTATTACATAGCATACATACAAAAAAACATACGGTCGAATTAGAATCGCCTCCTTTTTTTGAAGTCAGTTAAAAATTATGAATTAAGTCGATTAGCGTTGTAAGCGACGAATGTTAGAAAAACTACCTAAAAGCATTTGTAATAGAGACTAATAAGCCTTTGGAGGAGGCCTATTTGCAGCGGTGGATGTGTTTCAGATAAAAAAGTGATTCATACTTTGGAATAAGAATTTGTCTACAACATTAAACCTGGGTCCGAAAAAGATAACGGTACATGTGTTTCAGTGCGCGCAAAATTGGACACAAAAGGCATGCGGTAAAGATACAAATTACCATGTATTTTTTCAAATTTAGGTTATGTTAGAGGTGCATTGTAAATCATGCCTTAATGATGAAATGCCCACAACGATAGCTATTAGCGATTTGTGCATTACATAAATATTTTTTGTACAATTTTTTTATTGCCTTAAGGCAAACAAAATTTAATAATTAAATATTAAATTTGGAGTTAAAGAAGCTTTCATAATGTTATTACAAAGATCTAAAAATAATAACGCGCACACACCTAGCCCCGCACTAGGGAAACCCTGTCTCGCGGGTGCCATGGACACACACATAGACAACCACAAATTACACCCAAACTCACGAGAGACATAAATGTAAGCGATACAAATATTTCTCCCGGTCCGGGAATCAAACCCGGGACCTCTGCGTGGCGGTCTAGAATGGTTCGGCCACAGAGGCAGGTTCTATATCGATTTCATCGATGTCGAATATAAAAACAATCGATTCAGATTAACGAATATTCGTCATTAAACCAACATCGCGAGTTTATCTTACACTATTTTACCATTATACTTTTTGTGTTTCTCACCCCCTGTTTTAACAAACAGACGGGATGCCCCATAAGTGTAGTGGTAATCTTATCCAGAAGCCAACCGGCAGGTGCGGGTTGCGTGCCGTGCGGTGCCAACTGCCATGTTTATCAACTTATTGAGGTTTGTAACCTATAGTTGGGATGCGCACCGGTTGGCCGCAGACATGTAGCGGGTAAAGACCTGTGACACCATGTTTCCGCAGCAATGGATATTTGAGTAGACCCTTAAAATCGTAAATCGTTACGCAATTGGTTTTCTCAAGAAGTTTTAGGTATGTATTTAAATGATCATTTCCAATTTGCAAAAGCAGCCGGCAAAAATCTAAACGATCATCTTTTTAACCGACTTAAAAAAAGGAGGTTATACGTTCGGCTGTATGTACGTTTTCAGATTTCTCCGTCAATTGCAGATCGATTTTCAAATCGAAATTCTGATTTTCAAAATTCTTTTTTGTTTGAAAGTATGCTCTAGGGGGTAGTGGCTGGTGCCGTGGAAGCTGTTCCGGGTTCGTTTCGGCTATCACAAATTAAAAAAATATTTTCCTCAAATAAAAGTCGAAGTTTCACTTGACACTATATGTAATCAACAAATCACCGTTACCATGACGACCAAAGAAAGTATAAAATGCACAAAGGAGTCCGTAACAGTCCCATTCTTGGTGAAGAAGTCAGAATCTGATGAGGGGATCCCTTGAAATCGAAAAAACCCAATAAGCAAACATTTGTGGTCGGTTTTATAATGATTGATCCTTTTTCTATGAGACATAAAATAAATTAGATCAATGTATATTTTAATCTATTCTGAGCTAATGTTTGTTTTGTATAAATTATGAAACTTCATGTTGAGTCTCAAAACTAAGATAAATAAGCATTAAAAAACTTGAAATCATGTCCGGAAACGCAAGCAAATTCGCTTCTGCCTTTGCTTTTTTTATATACTAACTTAACCATACAGAATGGTCTGCGGCACAACCAAGATTTGACCTTATATGAAAACAGAGGGTCAAATGGTATTTTTGACTATCAAATATTAATTTAGTATGCGTAAACCCAATGATAACACTATCATGCAGTTTGTTTAAAAAAGTGCACATTTGCAATAGATCAATTATACATTCGACGATCAAATAATATAATCCCTAAGGTTTAGGTTAATAAGGCAATCGAACAAACATAAAAAAAATGTACTTAAGAAATAAGTGAGGGTTATTTATTATCCGAAATATTGGGCTTTACAAAGCTAGAAACATAGTTTGAGTGACATGTAACATTATGACATAAATTTCTTATAAATACTCTACATGGCATTTACCATAGAACACAGAAGATTATAGCAGAAATAAATTTCTGTGCAAAATATGAGTACAAAAATTGGTACGAACATATCTATGAATTAAAATCTAGAGTGGAAATACAGCCCAGTGGCTGTTCTTCGACTTACCCAAACTCAACAATCTGTATTTCATAGGTAAGCAAATCACACTTGAAATAGTCATATTGATTAAACTCTACTGCTCATTCGTAAGGCAGAGTGCCCTGAGCTTGAGCAAGAAACTCTAGGGGTTGCTCTTGGTAAATGAACATTTGTCCCCATTTATCATTAAGCAAGTGTTAAGCGAGGCAATACTACGAAATTTTGTCGATCAAGTACGCAGAAGCTAGCATACGGATAGCCAGCAATACAAAAAATTCTACACGAAATAAATAAAAGACTACCTATTCAAAAAGTGATCGATCTCAGTGCGAGGAATACCGTATCACGGTCGCATTCCTATGTGCTCAGGATCGAATGGCATTCGAGGACCTAACGCTTCAATGGCAGTGATGGACTGAGGAGACAGGGAGGCATTGTATTTGTTGGCCGCTATATGGCTCGGGACTTTGTCGGCCTGAATCTGTTCTAAACAATTTAGTAATATACAATTTTATATACTATACAAAGGACTGACAAAAAATTCCACATCCATAATGTGTAGGTAATAAGGCAACAAGTGGTCACACGTCAAAAATAAATAAATAATAAAAAGTAAACAAATAAAGTAAGTTTATTTCTGACTTAAATCCATACAAGTAAACAAAAATAACATAATAAATCTTAAAGAAATAAATGTCAGTACAATATAAAAATGCGAAAGAAAAATAAAAATATAAAACAGAAAATTCAATAAAAAAATTTATTTAATCACATGAAAGTCTTAAAAGTAATACAAAAAAAAAAACCAAAATTGAAGAGTGAAATTTTATATATTTATGTCTCCTATGTAAGCATAAAAAGTTATCAACTAAATTCGTTCGCAGAAACTTTGTATCTCCCATCTGAAAAATTGTCATTTTACAAAAGTGACCTTATTACAACAAATGTGTAAAATTATATAAATTCCATTTTTATCATTGTCCTTTGTGATTATAAGCAGAATTAGAAATAAAGTAAGATTATATTTCGTTCGTCCTATACGCATGAGGAGGCTGTAAAAATCGCTATTAAAAATCTCTAAAGTCTGTTTCCCGACTGATTTGATTGAATATGCTTACCCGCTCACTACCGGGGAGATATGTTACGGATTCTTCCGATTTATAACTTTTTATATTTTACATTTGTTCCTATTGTCATTGTAACGTAGGGAATACAGATGCCAAGTAAGAAAGGTCGCCTTAGAGGTACTTTCAAAAATAAATATCTGGATCAATATTAATTGACTGCATTCTTCTAAACTGACACAATAATAAAGTCGATATTTATTTACGAAAAAACAATAAATAATTGTGATAGTCGTACATTAGCAGCATCGTCGGCACCATATTATGTATATTAATGTCTCTTTCCAACAACTCAACAGTGCAGCAACATCAAATTTCAAAATCTAATACGAAACCTTGTATTTTCTCACGTTATAGGTACTCTCGCAATACTCGTTGAGTAGCAGAGCTCGCAGAAACCTCTAAAATTATTAAGGGATAGCGATACTCGAAATGTAAATAGAACACCGCCAATAAGCAAAAAGAAGAAGTTTATGGGTTGACACTTTGAAACAGATTACAGAAGACTCAGCATTAGCTCACCCGTGAGAATAGATAAATATTTCTCTAATCTGCATTAATGTGCGCCCTGGAGGTCTACCAAGAAATCGGAAATACGAAACAACGATCATCGCTTCAGCTTCGTCTCGCACGGAGGCCACCACGAAGCGCTGTCGGACCATTGGATCGATTCAGAACCTTACGATAACTCAGTTGTCGACCGATTCGATTTGATATAGTACGATTTCTTTTAATTTTTATTCACAATAAGCGAATCGAACGTCAAACTGTCGTGTTCGAAACCGAACCGAAATGATGTCACAGCCGTACGATTACTCGAAATTCTCGACCGGCAAAGACTACAAACGTTGTTCAGAACACAGTTATCGAATGAAAGTTACCGAACGTCCTATTGTTTACAAAGCAAGAATGTAATATGGAAATCTCTTATTATTTTAAAGAAAGTCTGGATTTTGTTCAATTTCACTAATTTATTTTAATGTAAGACCTGTATTATATTAATTCCTGTATTTTAGGCCTTTAAAGTCTTAAAAATGTATTTTTTTACAATATTAAGTGACAGGACGAACAAATCGTGCGTCTGATGGTAAGCTACACGCCTGTCTATAACAGTTGCAGTGCCACTCAGAGCTTTAAATCGCAAAGATTGAGGGGCACTGCCACTGCGCCCGTCACCCTGAGACATAAGTTGACAAGTCCCATGTGCCTGTAATTTCACCAGCACCTTTACCCTTCAAAACTGGAACACGGTAATGCTGACATTACTGCTTGGCGGCAGAAATAGATAAGGTGGCAGTACTTGCCTGGACGCACTCTTTCACATAAGAGGATTTTGATTTTTCTTATAATCTATTTCACCGACTAACTACGGAGTTAGTTAGTAGCAGTAGTAGTAGTTAGTAGAGAGTTAGAAGGCTGTTGGATAACTATATCGTATCCGAATAGAACGTTTAACTCGAATGTTCTGAATTGCTCGAAAAGCGCCCTTCGATGCGAGAACGATATCTAGCCGTACGGTTCGGTTAAAATATCGAAGAGTTCTGAATCAGGGTCCAGAAGTGCGCCCGAAGAGCGTGATTTGACAAGTATTTGCGGATTCCCTACTCCGAAACATCAAATGATAGATTTCGTGTCGAATTTTGACATTAGTTTCAACGTAAAACTGACATAAAACTAAAGATAGTTCAAGTGGTATCGTTTGCGTAAAAATCTCGTGAAAATTGTGCACTCTTTCTTGTAAGATGATATATACTCGTAGAATCGTAGTTTCTTGAGACCGCTTGCTGATTATAAGCTTTTTTCTTTTTTTTTGCACGGTCATAGCCCATGTGTGTTGTTTGTACCATATTTCTATTTTATTCCTCGTGTTTCTAGAATATTCAATTTTGACTAAGCCTTATTGCGGGGCTACGAGTATCGTAACACATATAATGCACTTTCATTGTTAACTACATTTTTCAGCGAATAAGTAGCTTGAATTCTTGTAATTTTTGAAACCAAATTGAATTGTTGACAAAATAATATATCTTTTGTTTTATAGCCGACTTCAAAAAAGGGTTCTTAATACGACTGTACTGTTTTTTTTGTGTGTATTCGATACTTCAGTAGTGGTCCCATTAAAATTTGTAGAAAATATTCCACCTCTAAGGATGTTAAAAGAAAAGATGAATCCGGATTACTGGATTTCACCCTGTTCCCGTTAACTGAAACTTGCAGAAAACTTCTGAGGTCAATTTTTACTTAAAGTTATTTGCTCATACTAAAGCTCACAGTGTGCTTGATATGAATAGATTTGGTAGAGAATTAACGGCCATCACACATTAACGCTTGCAAACAGATCTCAGGTGATCGATCTAGCCGCAGTGACCTCGCATCAGCGGCCTTTGTTGCCTACTATCATTGACCATTTTTTGTGCCTTCCGACGCACTTACAAGATTAATTACGCGCGCGTGAAGATGGATGGAATGTGATTGGTGACATCTGGTTCTAGCTAGAAAAGTGGGACAAGGTAGATAGATAAAGGTGGATGGTCTAAGGAATCGTTTTTACAAAACGAGGTACATCCTTTGCAACGTACAATTCTTTACTGACTTCAAAAAAGGAGGAGGATCACAATTCGACTATATTTTCGATTGTATTTTTTTGTGTGAATGTTACGCGACTATTTCGGCATTTGTAAACCGATTTTGATGATTCTTTTTTTTTTGTTGGGGAGAGGGTTTTGGTGGGGAGGGGCTCTGTTTGGTCCCACTGAAATTTGAAGAAAATATTCCACCTCTCAGAGTGGCAAACTAGGATGTAAGAACTTGAGGTCGTGAAGTCTAGAACACTTTAAAGAAAACTGTACTCTTCAATGAGATGTATTTTCTATTTACTATGTATCAGAAGACAACACTAATTACCTGGCAATTAACTTTCGGACATTACCCGAAATCCCAATTCAAAAAGTTCGTTTCCGAAATTGAACCCACCGCGAAGCGAACCCGAGACCTTCACATCTAGCGTTCACAGTGCTAACCATAAGAGGTTCTCAAAATTGATTCAAAGGAAACCTTACAAAACATACCTACCCACCGACTTGGTATTAATTTAGTCGGTCTAGAAGTCTAGACGTAGTATGGCTTTTTAGGTCACCTGCGGTTAGTGCTTACTAAGAATTAACGTCTGATCTCATAACTATGTAAATATTAAAGAGACGTTAAGTGTGACACACACTTTCTGCTTTGCGGTAAAGCGGGTCCAGTCAAACTGTCTTTTACGCGACAACATAAACCAATCAATCATCAACTCAGTACATATTTATTTTAACATAAATTGGTACAAATAGCAGACTAAATGCCATTAGGCATTCTCTACCAGTCAACCGGAGAGCTGGGTTCAGATTAACATGGCAATTAAAAACAGGTATGATCAAAGTTTATAAATAATTATGATACATAGTTAACACACACTATTTTAATGTTATTTAGAAGAAAACAATCCTTTTGATTGAGGCTTTCGTTCAATATAGTAAAATTACAAGTTTATTTTTCACATTTGGCGGGTTCGATTCCTGGTTCAGACAGGCGGTTATTTAAAATCTTTGAATGCAATTCGAATTGTTTTTAAACAGCATAGACATAGAGTGAGAATTATATACAACATGTACCTATATAACAATGTCAGATTAATTGGATGAAGATTGAGATTCCATGAAGAAGTTGCGGATTAATTGCTTGAAAGCTTATTCGGCTAAAATCTCAAAAAACTTTTAGACAGAAGTCAAAGAAGAAGAACAGGAGGCACTTATTCTATAAAAAAAAATCGAAAATGAAAGACCGTTCACGCCAGGCTTAAGTGAGTAAGTGATGGAAGGAAAGCAGTTTTCGTAGAAATAATTGCGACAGTAACTTACCGCCGTGATGTGATGTTCGTAGTGTGAATTCCGGTTTATAAAAAGGTTGTAGCAATATACAATTCTTATACTCGAGCTTATAAATTACTTAGGAGTGAATTTTAACTCCAAAAATTGTTAAACTTACTAGCTTAATCCAAATTCTAAACACGGTGTTATTGTGTTGACTTACCTGCAAAGAGAAAAAGAAATTATGTAATCAGTATACTCAAAATAGGTAGAATTTAATTACTTCATAAAATACATATTACAGCAACAAAGATTAAGAGAGAAGTAACAAAAAAAAAATCAATCTATGCTTAAGACTTGTCAACTTATGTCTCAGGGTGACAGGCGCAGTGGTAGTGCCCCTCAGATCTTTGCGATTTAAAGCTCTAACTGACATTGCAACTTTTGGACAGGCCTGTAGCTTACCCCAGGCATACGATTTGTTTGTTGTAACGGGAAGAACAAATCAAATGGAGACAATAGAGTTTGCAACACGTCCAAAT
The DNA here is from genome assembly GCF_003589595.1 of Hyposmocoma kahamanoa. NCBI lineage: Eukaryota > Metazoa > Arthropoda > Insecta > Lepidoptera > Cosmopterigidae > Hyposmocoma > Hyposmocoma kahamanoa. The sequence continues at coordinate 4,853,759 of NW_020653743.1, read as the reverse complement.
AGTTGACATAATTAAAATATTTAATTATGTGTAAGTACACGATTAAGTTCCGATATTAAAATTAAATAATGTGCGAAAATCGCGAAAGTTGTATTATGTAATTGACAATTTAAAGAAGCAGTAGAAATGAAATATGGAATCACAGAAACTGGCATCGAAACTGAAGGGCCAGGATTGTCCAGGACCCCGATTCTCGAACTCTGCGATATTTTAACCGAATCGCTCGATCGGATATCGTTCTCGAATCGATCGGCGCTTCTATTCAGAACATTCAGAGTTAAATGTTCGATTCGGATTTGGGGTACGATATCGTTATCCAGTAGCGTTTACGGAGTTAGTTGGTGAAATAGATTATAAGAAAAATGAAAATCCTTTTTTTACATTTGTAAGACTTTAAACGTCTAAAATATAGGAGTTCATAAGTCTTGCACATCGAGTATATAACCAGAATTAGAGACGAAATAAGGGACATATATTCCTTGTAACACATTAGCGATACAGCTCTTATAAATATCAACTCTCGTTTGCACTGAAATATAAACAGGCCAACTACTGACCTGTGTGTAAGTCTCCGTACATTCCAAAAAATATTCTGTATTTATTGTCATAAAGATAATATCTCTAACAATGTCGTGCTGTTCTATTCGGTGGTGTGGGAGAAATAGCAAAACGTCTTATTACAAAACAAACGGAATTACATTTCATCGGTAATTAAATATGTAATTTTGCAATTTTCGTCCATTATAGCAAAGCTCAAGTTAACTGGTCGATTTGAAGTGAAACAATTGACGACACCCGTCAATTGTTTCGAACTCGGGCTAGCCAATCGGAGCGCAGTTGTCACAGTAATGATAAGGCAGAATAGTTTTCAAACAAATTAAATGACATTTCGTCGCTATTTCTGGTTATATACTCGATGGTCTTGCATTAAAATAAATTAATAAAATTGAACAAAATCCAAACTTTATTTTAAAAAAGAATTCCATATTACATTCTTGCTTTGTAAACAATTGGACGTTCGGTAACTTTAATTCGATAACTGTGCTCTGAATAACGTTCGTAATCTTTGCCGGTCAAGAAGTTCGAGTAATCGTACGGGTGTGACGTCACTTTGGTTCGGTTCGATTACGACAGTTTGACGTTGGATTTGAGTGTTGTGAATAAAAATGAAAATAAATCGGTCGACAACCAAGTTGTCGTAAGTTTCTGAATACACTCCCAGGTTAGTTTCACCCCTAAATGACGCCTGCGGCTCATGTTCAGTACCAAGCTTAATAAAGCTTAATTCTAACGAACTAAACAAGTAACAAATCAAAGTGACAAAAGTACTGGTTATTCTTCAGGCCAAGAACGTCTCGTAATTTAATCACGAAAGCTGCGTTATCTATTATTCAAAGGGAAACCGATTCCAATTAACTCTAAACCAATATATCTTTTCAATATATCACGGTATATGTGTATATATCTTTCGTTTATTTGTTTGTTATTTTTGTTCTCATTAGGTATTTGTTTAATGATTCAGTAGTGTTTTTTATAAATTTCTCTTTATTAATGCACTTTATGTTGTCGGTGGATATTCCTAAATTGAATTTGATTACTCATATTTAAGTATAACTATAATTTTCCAAATATAAATGTAATAAAAAATAATAATGAAAATATATAATGTAGAGATACGGATATACAACAAGTGTAGATAATTACTGTGATATTACTAAGCAAGCATTTTAGTAGCAGTAGAGCTTTTTCCAGGGAAGTGGCTATTTCTGTCGCCAAGTAGTGATGTGAGCATTACTACGTTCTGGTTTTGAAGGGTAACTAACAATGCTGGTAAAATTACAGGCACATGGGACTTGTCGAATTTCTCAGGGTGACGGGCGTAGTAGCAATACCCCTCAGATCTTTGCGATTTAAAGCTCTGAGTGGCACTGCAACAGTTACGGACAGGCGTGTCGCTTTCCGTCGGGAGCACGACTTGTTCATCCCGTCACTTAATATCATAGAAAAAGATGAAATGGTATCCCCGAAAACTTCTCAAAAATCAAAACACTGTCAGGCGCTGCATTCATAATGAAGAAGATAACCACCGTCATGCTTATTTCCACTGTTGTATGAGATACAGCTTCTGCGTACTCGTATTTTACTCTGTAAAGGGCAAATTTCGAATATGATTAAGAATATTATTTTAATAGCATACACTTTGCCCTTTAAATGGATTAGTGTCTTCAAAAGTTACTCATAAAGAATTATTTCCTTTGTACCGCAAGTATCTATAAACAGACTTACCATTTGGTACGGATAACGGCACATCAGACTATAACATTTTTGTTCGAAAATCGCCTCCAGTGCAACAGAACAAGATACGTCAATGTGTAGCTTGATGTGCTGGCGTGTGTACATCGTCTGCTATTTGATTAAAAAAAAAAGTACCATTACCGTCCATCCGTCTCCCAATGGGATAGACGGCCCCACTTGCTACGTTCATGACGTACCCCTTTCGTCTCTTCCACTCACGATACTTCTTTTACATATTACTTTATTCAGCGTTCCATTTAACCTAGTTTTCAAGAATCTTCATTACCAAGGATAGGTCAAGTTATCTTTACTTAGTAAAAGAAGCGCCTGACAGTAAGCCTGCCAAAACAATTGCAGTGCCACTTAGAGCTTTAAATCAGAAAGACTTAATGGGCACTGTTACCACGCCTGCATCGAGTATATAACCAGAAATAAAGACAAAATAAGGGTCATCTATCCCTGGCAAGTCATCGGGCAAATGGGTCTTATATCACTTTTAAATATCAATTCTCGTTTGGGCTGAAATCACAAATATTAGCGCCAACAACTGACCTGTGTATACGTCTCCGTATATTCCAAAAATATTCTGTATTTATTGTAATAAAGATAATATCTCTAACAATGGGGGGCTGTTCCACTCGGTGTTGTGGGAAAAACAGCAACACATCTAATTACAAATCAAACGGAATCACATTTCACCGGTAATTAAATATGTAACTTTTCAATTATCGTCCATTACAGCGTAGCTCAAGTTAAACTGGTCATTTGAAGTGAAACATTTAACGACACCCGTCAATTGTTTCGAATTTGGGCTGGTAAAACGGAGCGCTGTTGTCATTGACTTACAATTATATGGACGTCGGGTCCGCGCTAAAAAGTGTCCGCACTTGTAAGGCGCTAAAATCGTATACAGAGCGCGACACTCCGCTTTAGTCTTCATTTGTTCTACTGACAGCGCGATACTGCGATGACATTACAATTTAAATTTCGAATAGGTTGACTTGGGACATTTTTTCGTGGTTTTTGTATTAGACCCGTCATCCATTTATTTGTAAGTCAATGGCTGTTGTCATCATAATGATTTGGCAGAATCTCAAGTCTCTATTTCTGGTTATATACTCGATGCACTCTGAGATACAAATTGACAAGTCCCATGTTCCTGTAATTTCACCAGCAGTCTTACCCTTAAAAACGTAAATGCAGTAATGTTCACATTACTGCTTGGCGGCAGAAATAGATAAGGTGGCAGTACTTCCCTGGACGAAACCTTTCACATGGAGCGCCACTGCTACTAAAGTTTCATACAGAAATAACTGCTTTTAACGTAAAAGAGCTTAATATAAAAAGCAAAGGGTATCTTCTCTAAATATAATTTCTAATAAACGCAGTAAAAAAGTAAATTGAATAAAAATCTCAGCAGCTGAAAGCCGCAGATTTCCCGAGAAATGGAAAAATGTACGAATACACGATAATGGTAAAGGTATCATGACATATTGTGGATGTACCACTTCTCAAGAATAGCGTGTCGAAAATAAACAAAGTTCTCATACAAAATTCAAAAGGGGCGAAATTATTTATTTAAGAAACAAAGCAAAGGAGTAATGTGGACATTTATAACTTAAATTTTAACGCTAAATGAAATGGATGAAATTGGGTGCTTTTGTATTTGCAAAATGGCTGCCGTTGGCAAGCGGGTTGGTGATCGCAATTAAGCCGCCATCTTATGAACGGTGATGCTGTATCTTTTGGTTTTCCGCGTAGTAAAATAAATGTTCAATGTAAAAATAGACACAGCCACCATGTGCAAATTGTTAACTTTTATTTATATAGGTAAAATTGAATTAATGTTCCAAATATCTGCTTATTCTATACTAGGTTAGGTTTGCAAAAAAGATGTCTCCGCATAATAGTCAACATAAACGAGACAACAAGTTGCCGCTCGTTCGTCATCAAAGAAAAAGTACTCACTCTCACTTCCTTGTATATATTAGAAATAAGTATTTTTGTCAAAAAAAACATACACCTATTCCCACGTTATAATAGACCAGAACATTTACGTCCATGCCAAAGAACAGCCCCCTTAACTTCAAAATTAAATTTAATTCACACTGGTCTCTTTGCAATGGCGGTAAAAACTTATAATAAAATACCAAAACATATAAAGACCCAAAAATTATGCATTAAAGGAATTATATTATTAAAAGGCTTCTCTATTCGTTGCAAGAGTTTTTAATTTAAAATGTTTTGATATATTTAATAATGCACAACAATAAATTAACTGAAAATATGAATACATAAAATGTAATTAATAATCAATATTATAATAATGTAAAGTGAATTAATTTAAATTTCATTTCATTGCAATGTTTAATTTTAGTTTGATTTTGTTCATTGAACTTTACATTATTAGAGTTTTTGTTTAGGATAATTAAATAATTTGAATGTTTATTATGTCGCGGTTCCTTACCAGGGATTATGTCTATGTACTGAATTATTTAAAATGTACCTACATTATTTCAACCACAAGATTGCAATGAATAAATGAATTATAAATTACTAAAATCAACCCTATGTCAATGGGTTTAATTGAATTTAAAAACAATAAAAAAACCTAAGCGCATCTTGAAATCACTGTCAATCGTGCAAGTATGTTGTGCATTCTGAACGTATATTTTTGTGTATACATTTTTGAATGACTGTTTAGATCTCATTTACATATACATTAATTAATTACATTCAAGCTTCAAAATGTATTTAAATTATAAACGTAATTTTTGTACTACTATAGTCGTGAGTATATTAATCTGTACCATACATGAATGATAGAATGATTTTATTTATAATATCAAGTGACGGGATGAACGAGGGAAAAACAAGAAGGCAAGCCTCACAGCATTTGCAGTGCCACTCGAAGCTTCACCCGTCACCCTGAGACATAAGTTGACAAGTCCCATGTGCCTGTTTTCACCAGCACCTTTACCCTTCAAAACCGGAGCACTGTAATGTGATCACGCTATACTGTTTGGCGGCAAAAATAGACAAGGGGGCACTAATTCCCTGGAAGAACTTTTTCACAAGTTCTACTACTACAATTAATGAATAGTGATGGCTCTTTTATGTCCTATTGAAAAGATTAGACAGATTTATAGACATTTTTGACAAAACACGAGCAATTCTAAGTCGAAACCTTCCATTTCTATCAACCATAAAGTGAGTTACAGTCTAAGTGCCGAAGGAAGCTTAAGGGTCGAGAGGCCTTTAATCTAAAAAGCTATCCAATTACTAAGCTGTGCCTCAGTCTTATATATACGGGTTTTGACCTTGATTTTGCGAGTAAGTAATTTTAAGTAATGGGCCACTGAAATCAGAATTCGACGTTTTCCTATATTAATTTAAATTTCGTTTTTTCAGAAATTAATTTAAATAACGTTTGAGTTTTTATGTTGTCGTAGTTACGTCCATACTTATAATGTCCTACGGAATTCTCGTGTAGGGTAAAACGGCAAATATACAAACTATGTTTGTGTTGCAAAAACGAGCGATTCGTTCTGGTACCCGCTTTCACGACACAAAATGTTGTCGCATTTCGAGTTGAGTTAGACATCTTTTTTTATGATACCAAGTGTCGGGACGGACAAGTCGTGAGCCTGGTGGTAAGCGACACGCCTGTCCATATCCATTGCAGTGCCACTCAGAGCTTTAAATCACAAAGATCTGAAGAGTACCGCCACATTACCTTGAGGCATAAGTTGACAAGTCATGTCCCTGTAATTTCACCCACACCCTTACTCTTCAAACCAAAACGCAGTAACGCCAATCTTTTAATTATTTCTCACAATATTTAAACGATAGTTGTATTGACGTGTAAAGATTAAAATTTCAATAGTATAATCTTGAACTTCACATATTTTGAGGAACAACACTATTGTAATAGCAGCGCGATAATTCAACCTCATTTTTGTATCTACTTGAATTCCACGCCACATTTAGAAAAGTTATTTTAATACAAAAATCCCCACGCCGCTAGACTACAGGGAACCTGGAATACATTTGAAAAATACTCTAAAAATTTTATAAAATATATTTTATCGTCTTTGAATTCGAGCTCCGTTTGTTATTTGACCCAATTCCAACCGAATAACTTCAGCAAATGTCACGCGAAAACTTTTGGAACTGTATAATAAAATTTATTTCCAAGAAATGTATACCTTTCAGTACCCTCGGTGCGCTCAGCTATAGGTTAAAGTATACAGTATTTGTAATGTTGTATACTAAATAAAAAACACAATCATATATTTCAATTTTGACGAGTTGTATAACTTCATATGTGGTTTATTGTACAATGAAATTGACAGTGAAAATTCCTGAGTCGATTGCGACTGCACTTAACAAGACGCTAGGTTATATACAAATACGATTTCAATCACTCTGTTGTATCCCACCGCTGGGCAAAGGCCTCTGATCCCTCCACGCATCCCGATCCTGAGCTAACTGGACCTAAGCATTATCGTAGGCGTCCAGTTCCTCACGCCATCTGCCGTGATACCTTACTTACTTTTGGGGCTCTACTGGGTGGTTACCTTGGCCCGCAGGTCTTCAGGCATACGGCAGACATGTCCAGCCCAATTACATTTCAGCTTCGCAGCTTTTTAGCATCAGCAATCTGAGTTTGGGGGCGCAGTGTCGTGTTCCGAATTCGGTCGATCCGTTTTACACCAAGTACGCTGCGCTGCGCAAGATTGCTCGTTAACAGACCCCAAGTATGGACCCAAATATAAATAAATATATATAAATATTACACAACATCACAAAGGTTGCTGAACCCAAAGTAAGTAACTAAAGCACTTGAGTTATGGAAATCGGAAACAACTACAATACCACAAACACTCAGACCCGAGACAATACTGAAAAGTTAGTTAAGAAATCGAACCTGGGACCTCAGAGATAGCGGCACAATGAAAATCGTTGTGTAAGCCGCACAACCACAGAGGTCATCAAAATTAAGCATACACCTTGGAATTTGATCCATAACATCATTAGTGATAAGGATTTGAATAGGATGCTGTTGATTTGCACTTAGCAAATAAATACACAAGTAATTTTAACTTTTCTTTTGTACCTCCTGTAATTATACACTATAAAGAGACCCAAATTATAAAATGATTTAAATTAAACTAAATATAAATTAGTTAACATTTGCATAATGTGTGCAATGCCTAATTTAAGTTTCGTATTACAAAACACTATACAATAGGCGATAAGAATTAATTTTCACGACGACATTCATACGAACGAGGTCCCTCGTGCAGTTACGAACATGGAAGAAAGTCAGGGGACATGGCGGAATTCAAGCGTCACAGCGCCAAAGCTCACACGCTTTTGTACTAATTCGCACTTCACATTAGTTTGAAACTCGACACTACCAAAATCCCCTCATTTGCAGAAACTTTTCATCTGCCATGATGGCTTATTATTCGTACCAGCGTGTAATATTTCAAAGCTTAATATTTGTAAAATTAACAATATAATTGGGCACTCAGTCGAGTCGGTTCACAAAAGGCCCGGTTTTCTGACATCTGGTTACTTGAAAAAAGGGCGGATATACCAAACAGTGTTCAATAGAGACGCATGTCCCAAAGGCATATTGAATGGCTCGCAATTTAAGTTTCTACCTCACTTTACATCGACAAGAAAGCCGATCTTAATTCTTAAAGAATAAAACATAAAATCCTGTACACAGGAAATGGAGATACGACCTTTTGAATTTATAAAAATAGGTTGCATCTGAACATCCCTTAGAAGCGCATTCATTCCTGTCCCCTGATTTTAAAAATGTCATATCTACGCGGCATGTACGATTTTAAATCTCGCCAAGTCTATTTTAAGGTATGATTTACTAAATTAAGTTGAATAATAAAGTTGTCGGTAGTCGTCACCCTTTATAAAAGCTAGGTGTACCGTGTAATTAGCAAAATGCAATTGTTAGGTAAATAGGTTATTCTTAACAAGACTTTGTTGCATGTTTTGCACTTAGGACAATTTTGTTATTAAGATATATTTTATGCGGTAGTAAAAAGTGGACTTACTTCTAAAGTCGGATTGGTTTTCTATGAATTCTACAAAGTATTTAGAAAATTGAGTTGCAGGGAATACGTAATATGTGGGTCCTGTTGAGTTTTACTATTTATTTTTATGGAGATTAAGCCATTACACGCCGGAATAGTTTTACTACTTCGGAGAATTTAAAACTTTTGTTTTGTGCGGAATTAAGAGTATTAGTTTGTTTACATTGGAAAAAGGTGCGACAAAAAAAAGATTTGTATAATTATTAATACAAAGATCGAACACTTAAAAAATTCCTTTGATCCGGCGGGATTCGAACCAACGTCTTCTAGCAAACCGTGCTAGAAGCTATGTAAACTAAGCCACGGAACGAATCAGCGGACCTTACGAATTTTTCTATGTGCTTCGTTCATCCAGCGGGATCGAAGGATTTTTTTTCTAAGTGTTCGACCTTTGTAGTAATAATTATAACAAACTAGTGGACAATTTCACAAAAATAATTGAATACCATGGTGGTGAACCATCCTGACATTCTTAATTACATTAGTATAGTATAAATAAAATGTAACGCCGCGGAAGCATTCGGCCGTCGTAAGTCGTCGTCGTCAGAAGGCTTAGACATCACAACGTAAATGAAATTGCACATCAACTTAGAACTTCTATTCCGAGACTGACACGTATAAATCAACAAAATAAATGCAATTCAGAGTGACTTTATAATATTAGTTAGAGAGCCGGGGTAATAATCGCGGTTGTCATGAAAAAAAGCGCGCAACGCAATTGTTACCAACGATATATATGTACTAGCGTACAAGATTCGGCGTTCTGTACACACTCTGTGTTTCACTTATGTGCAGTGAAGGCGCTGCACAACATTTACTTCGTTGTCAAACATCCAAGATGGCGGACGCAGATGCGGCCCTATTTGAAAATAAATTTACATCGGTGTGTTGCTCACGTTTCGCTATTTGAATAATTGAGTGAACATAAATTTAAAGTTTTAAATTTACCAGTGTAAACACTCAATATTATGTGCCTGCCTAGATCATTTCCAGCACGTACAGACTGCCACGTCTGTCCACGGCACTGATGTTCTTTGACAAAATTCAACAGTAAAACACTGATTGTGTTTTGTTTGGAACACGTATTTGCTGCGAATGTTCTTGTCTATAGATTTCAAGTCGTTGATTCTTATCATTTCTTTTGGTTCAAGTCAAGAAAATGTGTTTATATGTTTGTCAACAACTAATTTTAAAAATAAGCTTGTTAGAAATAACAATACTATAAATACGTTATTTAACAATTTTACCATTAGGATTTTGCACATTATTTTAGAAATATAATTGTTTTCATTAAATATCATAATATTACGAGCCCATGAATTACATTTTTCGGAATTTTTTTCGGAAAAATGTCAACTGATTGACATTATTCGGAAAATTATCCAAAAGGAAGTACACCCTTTCTTCCAAAAAACTACGTCAGTTGCAAGATGTCAGCCTTTCATTTAAAACAATCTTCCTTTACTCCCTACTTAATACACCTTGAAATTCGTAACAAACTGGCATCACATTTCAAAGGCTTTTCTTCTTCAAATATTAAAAAATAATTTTAATTTTCCACTGGCGAAGTTCACCCTAACAATCTCACCCCACGTTTGGCAGAAGTCAAACTTTATTCATTCCTCAAAAGGAATTTGTTTGTGAATCCTTTTGTGGAACTTGCCCTCATTTTATTCATAATTTCAAATGAATAACTTCGCCTTTAATTCCTTGTTGCCGAAGGTTTGTTTGTTTTATCGCACTTAAAGGAAAACATTTGGAATATTTTTTAACGTGTTTAAGGGTCACTTTGTCATTTAATGTCTAATTACTTTTGCTACCTAAAAAGACTGACCGATGACTTTTAGCTGCCTCCGTGGCCGAAGGATTACGATGATGGTTTGGCACGTTGACGTCTCTGGTTTGATTTCCGAGCCGGAAGAACGGCATTTCTATTATCTTTAATAAGCTTCTTCTTTCTTTCTATTCTATATCTTTTCCTGCACTATCTTTGACACCTTCTCTTTGGTTTTTCTTTCTGTTCAAGTGATTCCTTCCATTCTTCTCTAGTACTCTGTCAATGCTTAAAATGTACACCTTTATAAATATTTCCCTGGCCTTTTGGAATTGTTTGCTATTAATAGATGTTTTATTGTCAAAAATCTTTTGGCTACTGCCCTATGCAAATATAATTATTTCTGTTACGTTAACGGCGATTTCTAATCCAAGAGTAACATTATTTTCATAATACATTCATTTCAAATCAATGAATATATAACTGGCGTACAATATCAACAAAAGATTCAAACAAATGTAAAGCCTAATAGCTCCCTAAGGACCAGAATTCGGAAATGAAACATAAATTGCACAGTTGCAGAGTCATTTTTACGCCAAAATTAATGGGGCGTTAAGCGTGTAATTTAGTTTAAATTTATAACATGCCTCAAAGCAACATGTGCTATTAGAGTATCGAGCCGCGACAAAAGGCGTAAGGGAAAATAAAACAAACCAATTAGCTCCGGTGCCAGAAAGATTCTGATTACGAAATGACCTTTATTTGCTAGAGCATAGAGCAAAATACGCATTTTTCTAAAAGTATGCTTTTAGTGTTCTAATGTTATTAGCAAGTAAATTTCAAGTATCGTTAAAATTGTTATCTTTTGTAGAGTAATTATAACATTTAACAAAATTTCTCTAGAAGATACTATAATATAGGTAGAAATTTATGATAAAAGTGAAGTGCCAGCCAAGCAAGTGCCGTAGAAAAGACCAGTAGTAGCAGGAAGACGGGTAGAAGTGTGCTTAGGTAGGCAGCCGACGCACGCTATTGGATGAAAAAATCACAAGATCGGAAAAAAGTGACATGTATAGAAAGAGACCAACGAATTGAGTGGACAGAGGTTGAAAAACAAGAAGAAGTACAAGCAAAGATATAACATAATCTATACTAGATGTTAATACAAAGAAAAAAACAATTTTGGATAAGTATAATTAACGACATAAATAATTTTAATAACCAATATTAACAACTGATAGTAGGTAGATAGAAACAAAGATTTTATAATGTAAAAGCTTTAATAGCTACATTAGGACGTCGGAATTCGGGCATATATTCATAGATCATAAAGTACAAAGCACCTTCAAAGTTACAAATGATGAAATCAAAACATTATTAGTCATTAAACACAGATTGACAAATAAACAAACAACCGTGTCTGTATTAAAAACGGGATTTATTTTCGGTTGACATGTACAAATATAAATGTTCCGTCTCGCAATGGGGCGTATAGGAAAAATGAACCAATGAGCCAACAGATCACAGGGCTGCTCAATCTAGGTTAATATTAAACATTTTAACAAATACTAGGAAATATATTTTTATAGTTATGATTCAGATACTGATTCCTTTCCAGTGACAGTAGAGCTCTGTGTGAAGAGTTCGTTCAGGTAAATACTTTACTAACTTACCTATTTCTGCCGGCAAGCAGTAATGTGAGCATTACTGCGCCCCGGTTTTTAAAAGTTGCTGGTGAACATTTTTTCCGGTACTCAAAACTGGATACAATTCCAAAGTAAGGTAAAAAAGTTGCGGTAACAATATGCGAGAAGAATTAGATCGTGTACGTATGACATACGTATAATATATTTTTGAGATATTACTATGTTAGTTGTCATGTGCGACATGTTAATACTATGGGAAATGTATTCAATAGTACAATTTTGAGCGCGCAAATAGAATTATGAAAAAAGAAAAATAAGTCTTGTTATAATTTGTAGAAAAGAGTTGTGTTGACTGTTGGATATTGCTGTCCATGAACCGTAGTTTGAGCAGCCCTGAGCTAAATCATACTCCAGGAGCCGCGGGGGGCTTTCTAAACTGGTTCCGATGCCCAATCCATTACCATTTGTTACCATTTTATTACCGCCTTTACTATTTCTCGGATCACTATTCTTTTTAGGGTTATGTAGTGAACATTTTAAAACGTCACTGAGCATGTACGTTGCTAAATAACTTAGTAGATTTAGGTAAATTTGGAGTTTTAGGTGGATCGTAAAAGGGTTTTATTTCAGATTTCTACGTCTAAACTTTCAGTTTTCGCGTAGGACTGAGCCGTTTTGATAGCTTACAAATTTTTCAACCCCATTGCAATTTAGCATCTAAAGTTATACCTACAAATACAAGTGTATCTAAAGGTTCCATTGTTCGTTTTTACACCATAATGTTTCTGACCGTCTGTATAACATTGGGTATTGTAGATTTCACACAACTTGTTTTTTCTCATTAAAGAGCAGGCCATTAAATGCAAATCAATCACTACCTTAGATATAGCATAGTTCATATCGTCATAGGAACATTGGTGCCTTTTAACATTAACTAATAAGTACCATAAGCAAAGAATTTATTATCGGTCAACTCGGTTTTAAAGGCTGCTGGTGAAATTATAGACACATTAGACTTGTTAACTTAAGTCTCAGGGTGACGGTCGCAAAGGCACTGCCGCTGAGATTTATGTGATTTAAAGCTCTGAGTGGCACTGCAAGTCTTATGGACAGGCGTGATACTGACCACCAGGCGCACGAATTGTTTTTCACTCACTTGGTATCATAAAAAAAATTGTCTCCATATTTAACTGCTGAACTTACTAAGACAACTTAGGTTTTGGAGCTGGAAATCTATAGAGAGAGAACAATTCAATGTATTAGATGTACGGAATCCTTAAATATTTCAACTTTATTTTAAATGTCAACTTTCTTATCTGATTTTTTAAGACTGCTTGTAGGAATTAAGGTGTATATGTGTTTGTTTTAATATTTTAAACTACTTTGGGATTACACATATTATTTTAATATCAGAGTACGACGACGTTTTATGTATTTTGTACTGTTTTACTGTACGATTTCTATAAGCTATTAAGTTGATTTTTTTGTTAGTATGGTGAAAATAATTTACAGTAACACATATTTATGGTTTTTTATACTCGTTTGCTTAATGTTGATTCCGAGCATAATGCTGTTACTTTAAAAACAAGTTTTTTTTAATATTAACGTAAATACTTAAGGCGAGTCACTGAAGGGAAAAACTGTTTTGCTACATCGAGTGGTTTGAGTATTTACTATTAAATAATGGTCTTGCAAAAAATATACGATACACCTAAGGTTATAGTCTAAAGAATGTGAGGATTTGTTACACGATGAGATGTAGTTGTTCATCAAAAGTCTAAAACAAATTATGTATGAATAAAATATCTAACGTCGTACATAATTTTTATATTTATATAGGAGACATTTCTTTTTAAGTTCTACAGGGAACCTGTTCATTCCGGTTTTCAACTGAAGCCCTATAGTTATTATTTATTAGATTTGCAAATTTTGGAGAAAATATTATAAGTATTATTATTGAGTATGAACTCGTATCCGAAAATTACACTAATTTTAGCTGTATCCATCTTCACGTTAATAGCTGAATGTAAAAACAATTGACGACTTTTAATCGATGACAAACAATCAAATATCATGTTTTTTAAATTAAGAATTAAGAATGTTTAATTTTCGAGGGAAAAAAGTTTCACTCTGAAATTTGACACCATCAAGCATTGACTTACAATTATATGGACGTCGGGTCCGTGCTAAAAAGTGTCCGCACTTGTAAGGCGCTAAAATTGTATAGAGAGCGCCAAACTCCGCTTTAGTCTTCATTTGTTCTACTTACAGCGCGATACTGCGATGACATTACAATTTAAATTTCGAATAGGTTGACTTGGGACATTTTTTTCGTGGTTTTTGTATTAGACCCGTCGTCCATTTGTTTGTAAGTCAATGCCATCAAGGTTTAATTTTAATTCAAAGTGGCCAGTACGATAAATCGGCAATCGGAAAATAATAATATTATATATAAAGTTTAAATAATAATATTATATATATTTACAATATAATTTCAGTGGAATCTCAATAGAGTTACGGTAACCATAGTTTCAAGAAAGTTAGCAGAATGGAACAATGTAGTTCTGGGTCCACACGGTGTCTTTCGACCATTAAAAGAAAATATATAAAAAAATCATAAAAATTTTAAAATAAATGAACACCGACACAATGTGGCTCTAGAACGCATCACGGGTGAACAAATCAAAACGATCCAGGAAATAATACTTACTAACAGCTGAAGGTCTATAAATATCAAACACATTTCAAAACAGTCGGGTATTAATAGAAAAACATATCCAAGAATCACACGAGCGTGTCGTGACGTGACGGTTCCCGATCGAATAAGACTTCGTGATCGAAACTTGAAGCAAAAAAAAACCAACTTACGACCTTGCACATACAACCATTATTTTACAAAAAATCGTAAAATCAATCCTACGTTAATGGTACTTAGGCACTTTTTCACTACACGGTTCAGTCTGAAGATGGCAAACGTAAAATTGTAAGACGTCGTGACTTCCGTATAAAAGGTTTCTGGATGACCTGTGTAAAAAATTACATCAATCTGGGTGCGTTCCAATAATTTAGTTTTGAGACTTGGTGATTGGTAAGGGTTTACGGGTACAGTGTATTTTACGTCCTATGTAGTACTTTTATGCTCTGTTTGAGGGGGATCATGGTTGAATTGCAGAAATGTTTTACAACCCTGGTGTGTCCATATTCTTTATAAGAATTCAAGAAACAATCACAGCCAAGACTACAAGTAAAATGTTTAAAATTTCAGCTTGCTACAACAGACGACCAGTCTGCTGAGACCTTAGTCGCATTCACCAGAGGATCTTCTTGTGGAGTCAATGACAAAAATCAGTAAAATAACAAACCGGTGTTAAATTTCTTAGGCCCAGTTAGCAGCCGCCTCTATGTCCCTACCTGTTGCCTTTGTTATTATATAGGACACAAGAGCAGGTGAGGCGTACGTTGTATAGAGGATTCGGAGAAATATTTACTAAGGACGTTTTTAAATTTAAATTTGAACTGTACCGTATAGCTAGATGATAATGTCGTCCTTAATGCTACTTACTCTCGGTCATTTTTCTGGTGGCTATTAAGGTACTTGGCTACATGAAGAGACTTTCGTAAGTTCTTATCGGTGGCGCTCCGCAACAAGCACGGAGAGACAGTAGTTCACTTGGCGGAGAGGTAGCCGAAGTCAAAGCCAATTAATCATTTATTTGTAAACTTTTTACACTTAAAAACGTAATTCTTTATGCTACTGCTCGTTCACTGCGCTAACTTTCCTGAGAAGAACTAGCAAGAAAGTCTAGGGATTGCTCTTTTCAAATAAACTTTGAATCATATTTGTGTGGAATCTGGACTTTTACCGTACATCGTTAACCAACACATACTCTTCAATTTTGTAATATGACTTTTCAGAATGTAAGTTTTTAATTTATGAAATGATAATCTTAATATATGCTCCGGAAGCTTATTGTAAAAACGTATACAGTTCCCTATAAAATAATCGTTTACCATAGTTGAACGAAATCGTGGTATCATGAGTTTGGACTTAGTTCTAAGGTTCATAATATTGATGTTGAAGCAACAGACACTGGTTAAAGTCCAGTCGGATGAAGTGAATTTTTCTATGCGTCCGTTCTATCTTTGTATCAAAAATAATAACGCTACCTATGATAGCAGTAGAGAGTAATTTTGGCATTACTGCGTTCGGGTATTGAAGGATGAAACTACAGGCACATGGGCCTCGTTAACTTTATTTCTCAGGGTGATGGGCACAGTGGCAGTACTACTCAGATCTTAACAATTTAAAACTATGAGTGGCACTGCAACAAGGTGGTGGTTTAGTAGCAGAGCAGAGCTCCTTGTGAAAGAGTTCGTCCAGGGAAGTACTGCCACATTACCTATTCTGCCGCCAAGCAGTAATGCCAGCATTACTGTGTTCCGGTTTTGAAGGGTGAAATTACAGGCATATAGGACTTGTCAACTTATGTCTCAGGGTTGGCACAGTTGCAGTGCCCATAAGATCTTTGCCATTAAAACGTCTGAGTGGCACTGCACCTATTATAGATAGGCGTGTCGCTTACCACCAGGTGCACGACTTGTTTGCCCCGTCACGTTACATATTCAGAATAATTAAATATACTTTGTTATATCACAGCTTCGTTCGACGAAGGAACGGCCAGTACTCTGTTCTACCACGTAGTCTCTCGTAAGCTAGCCACACATCCCGACTGCCTTCTGAGTCTCCTAGCTTCAACACCTTACATTAGCTTATTAAAAAATAGGAATTTATTTTTAAGATCAGAATATAAATACATATAATCTGTACTTTCAAAATAACGGAAAACCTTATCGGACAATCCATCCCATAAATAAAAGTCGGGAGACTAAACGAATATTTCAGGCTTCATTATGAGAGCCATTCTTATAAAGAGACGTACTTAGGTGGGCAGAGATTTTGATTAATTCATTGTAAAACAATGATTATAGATTATAGATATATAGAGTATAGATTGTTATCGCTTCGCCTGGTGACTGATCGTAATTGATAGATACATATGATTAGCAGGAGAGATAAGAGAGACAATATTACTGTCTATCTTCCGCACACAGGCTTAGTACCAGTAGAGCTCCTTGTGAAAGAGTTCGTCCAGGGAAGTACTGCCACCTTACCTATATCTGCCGCCAAGCAGTAATGTTAAAGTTGAGGCGCAGTGGCAGTGTCTCTCAAATCTTTGCGATTTAAAGCTCTAAATAGCAATGCAACTGCCATGGATAGAACTGTCGCCCCCCACCAGGCACACGACTTGTTCGTCCCGTCGTTTGATGTCATAAAAAAGACTACTATATATTACGCAAGATTTCAAATAAATCCAAACCGAATTTTCGAAAAACCTGAATCCATACCTGTCCATTCAGCGAGCGCTGACAGTGAAACGGGTTCGAGCGCTCACCACTAAATAAAACTGCCTTTTATATCTCCACGCCTTTTCCTAGCGTGCTTTAGTTAGAAAAATACACAATGTGTGTGTTGGGTGTTAATTCTGAGGTTTTAAGACCGTATAGTTAATTACAGTACAGTTTGAAGTGAAAGGCTGTTGTATTTTTAACGTATTTTGTTGGATTTTTGTAAAGTCCGTGTGTTCAATAGTAAACTTCTGTACATATACATAAATAGACACATACTGTCTTGTATGCATCGAAGTAGACCGGCAAAGTACGGCCCTTCTATCTATCTTTTCAAACACAGTGGTTTATTTCAACTGCCTCCGTGGCTTGAACGGTTTCTTTTAATATTTGTATGGCCTACATTTATTTCTCTCGAAAGTTTATGATAATTTGTGGTTGTCTCCCTATGTGTGTGTTCATGGCATCAACGATACAGGGTTTCCCTAGTGCGAGGCTATGAGTGTTATTTATTAATTTATATTCTTGGTACTTTTGCCCTGATCTTTTCAAGGACATTATTGATCTACACCTTTACCATGAGTTAATAGTCGCATTCGTCGCCAGTAACCGCATAAAATGTGTATGTTTAGAATGTTACTTATGTTTAGAATGTTACTTCTTCTTGTGACCACTACACGGCGCTGCATAATTTGCCATATTATTATGCAACTTTCAACTGTTTTACGCGATCGCTAACGGCAACTGGCTCATGGTAGAGGTACAAAAATAAACTTTATCCTCATTTTTCAGTGCTTTTATATATATACACAAACATAATATCACGCCCTTGTCCCACAGGAGGGGTAGGCACGGACCACATTTTTATATACAATCATACCGTTCACTAGGTAGTAAACGATGTGGTTGTATTAAACAGGGAACTTTGATATTTCCGTGGCAATTTTTGTTATTTGTGAGAGAGTGTGCGATGGTATTACACGATTTAATTCCGCCTTTCCCTTTCCATCACCGGAGGACTAGGTGTAGGCTTGGGTTCTACCCTTATGTTGTGGATATTCCAAAGATTCGCACGAAGCGTTACGCTTCCACATTTATATGGCGAATGGCTATGCAGTGGAATTCCATGCCTGCAGACTTGTTCCCTGAACGTTATAACTTGGGCCTTTCAAGGCGAGAGTGAATAGGCACTATTTAGGTGTGCATGCTCCATCGTCGACCTCATCGTCACTTTCCACCAGGTGAGAAGGAGGTCAAATGCGCACTTATATTTTATTTAAAAAAAAATGAAGTGTTTGATTTTTTATCGTGCAATATTATCTAACATTCGGGTATTGAATCATGAAAAATTATTTAATAATTACACGATATTATTAATATACTTGAATATTTAAATAATAGAAATTGCCACGGAAATTTGGTAGTGAACACTAGTCCTAGTCCGAGAATGACCGAAAAATATTTTTTTTCATGGGGCAATGGAAGGCAGATAATATTTTTTTGGAGTCATTAAGTAAATAGATAATACCGCGCGAGTTACGGTAGTCAACCTTAAATGTCCATAAGATAACTTCAATCATGACTAATTACCTTCATATATAGGCTTTAGATAATTGCAAAACAATCCAAAGTCCTAACACGAAGTGAACGGATGACCTTAAGTTAAAATTACTTGATGTGATCACCCATCGTAGTTAAGATGGTGTGGCACGATTCTGTTTTTGTTGAATTCAAACAAAGGATTTTTCATATTCGTGTCTAAACGTTAGTGTTTCTTATGAAATTAAATTATAAGTGGTACGAATAATTCTGAGAATCCATTATTATTGCACTTTAAATTTTTCATGCACAACACTTTTAAAGGTGATTTTCAGGTTAGATTTCTCAACCTAATTTCGGTGGCAATTTTTATTATTTAAACATTCCAGCAAATAATCGAGAAACATATGTAATAATATTTCAGGTTTCTACACCCGAATATTCAATAATATTTTATGGTGAACTTCAAGAATATTTAAATTATAAAAACTACTAACGAAATTAAGTAGGGAAAAGTAACTTGAAAATTACCCTTAATTTAAAAAGTAATTTAATGAAATAAATTGTATTCTTGATATGAAGATTGGACAAACACAAATAAACATTCCTTCCATCCGACTGAACTCGAACCAGCAACTGTTGCCTCAACGTGGCCACAGCTCTGCCAACTGAGCTTTTAGTTAGCAGATTTCACGAATGTCTACGAAAGAGTTCTATAATGTGAGCATTACTGAAGAGTAAGGGTACTGGTGAAATTACAGGCACAAGGAACTTGTCAACTTATGTCTCAGGGTGACGGGTCCGGTGGCACTGCCCGTCAGATCTTTGCGATTTAAAGCTCTGAGTGGCACTGCAACTGCTATGGACAGACGTATCGCTTACCACCAGGTCCACGGTTTATTCGTCCTGGCACTTGGTATCATAAAATTGTGCTTATTGTGGATCTTTTGTATATGGTTTAACTAAAAAGTAGGAAATTATATAACAATCAAAACGAGTGTGTCGGTGTGTGTCAGCGTGTGTGAGTCCATGGGTGCATGCGTGTATTTATTAGTTATTTGCATGCCAACTTCTTATAATGAAGTATCAGCCACTATCAAAACGGTAATTGAATAGAAGTCACTAGAGTAAAACTACTTAGTTTTACTAAGGGTTTAACACATTAAATGCCATTGTGCAAAAAAATCTGTATGAAATAAAGATCACGACGAAGCACCTTAAATAGGTTTCACTTTGCCTTTAACGACTGACGTGTAAACATACGAGTACTACAGCTAGACAACAGCCAGTATCAATGATATAATAACACTAAGGTAAGCATTGCAGAGATTCTAAATATTCTTGAATTGTTTCGTATCCGGCTGCTCCATTGAAATGCTGTTAACAAAAGCCAACCAAGTTAGGAACTAAAAAATTCATAATTCATAACCAGATACCGAAACAGGCAAAGTATATTTACATAAACTTTCTGTAATGGACATAGGGTTGATAATATCGCTCTCTAAAATCCCGGAATGTTAAAAATAAAAGGCGACAGATTGTCGTTGGCGACAGAAATTGGTAAGGTGGCAGTACTTCTCTGGACGAATTCTTTCACAAGGAACGCCACTGCCATAAAACCAAACTCTCTCGTGAAAAGTTGTCGATTTGCAAATGGGGCCTTATTACACCGAGGGTGCATATTGTATTCCTTTGTCTTGTGACATTCGTACCCAGGATGTGGTGGAATAAAACAACGAATTGTCACCAAGAAATAAATAATAAAATATTTATTTAAAATTTATATTTAGTGGATTCGAAAGGCCTAACTTTTGGTCTGATTTTACTATTTGTAGTTCGGTACTCCCCTGGATACGGTAGCGGCTGCGGGGTCTTCCCTATAAGGCAGTGTCGGTGCCGCCGGGTCAGTGGGTTGTGGTTCCCTTGCAAGCCCTAGGCAAGTAGGAAGGCTGGAGCGGTACAGTAGGATCGTAACGACGTCAGCGGCTATTCTAGCCGTGGTGTAATACCCTGTGAATAAATGTCCACAGTAAGAATATGATTGAGAACCTCCGCTGATTATGAACCCCGTTTATTATGTGCGCCTAATATTATATGGAGAAGCCGAAAGCAGTTGGTGTGGGTGCTCAATATCAGAACGGAGTTACAGAGTTAAGACAGAATGACTTACATTTTTTTTCTTTTATATAGCAAGTTACAACGAAATATAAGCACTAAAAATAATAATTAGGCAACAAAAGATTGCCTTGAAAAATTGCTGGGGCGTATATAAATGCACAAACAAGAGGCTGCGGACAAGCACTGACTTAGAACTAACACTGCCTAACACGTAATATACGTTTGTTCAACACTTGCCCTATCGGGGTGCGAGATTACACTTTTTAAGTGTCTTCCAATTACGTCGGAAGTCAAAGAAAAGATTGTACAGAATTACTTTATTCTATTGCAACGCGTAATAAGACACGTAACGGAAAAATTGGATTAAACCGATATAGGTTCACTGCGGACAAGGCGAGAGGCAGCTCTGACCGTCCTTCGTGTGTCCTCTGTCACCAACGGCCGTGATGACGTTAAAACCGGTCGCTCGGCCAATGAGCGCTCTCTAAAAATTGGAATACAGACGCGAACAAAAATGTTAACTATTACGAGTTATTCCTCGACCAACTATAACAATACGTTCCAGTGCCGGGCTCAGGTCCTTTCTAACGAGGTGTAATTTCGCAATAAAATGTTAGAGTTCAATAAAATAATAACTTATGTACGTGTAACGTTACAGTCTGACAGTAAAATTTCTATCCTTAGCTAATAAGCACTTGAAGACATTTACGAAATAATTAGGGAATCGTACCTCTCCAACACGGTCTTTAGGATGGAGTTCGCGCTAGTCCGCATATATACATATAACGTGTTTTTTAAATTACTTTAAAAATAACATGGGCGCGCAGACGTGCAACACATAAAAGAAGTTTATTATTCTCTCTACGCTGACTTCCATATTACAAGGTACGGGTAACTGATAGTGGATAATGCTGATCTCATGTATACGTAAGACAAACGTTATTTGAGTCTATTGAATACACTTGTGGATAGCAAAGCGAAATTGATATGATGCTTTGAAACAGAAGTTTAAGGAAAATAACATTCTTACACTACCGTCAGACGAAAATTAAGAAATAGTAATTTATGGAAAGAGGAATTGTTATTTAATAGTGATAAAAATGACATTCACACGAAGAATAAAAAAAATAAACAGGCTGTTCTTGACACTCGTCTCCATAAAGTCACAAATTTATTCGAGGGACAATGTTATATATACCTTTAAGTAATAAGATTCCGGTTGATATTTCATATTTGTCATTTAAGGGTTTAAATTTATAGTGAAATAAAAAACTTTACAGCTTCTGCGTATATATTTAGATAACACGATAGTGACACCAACACAAGGCACACGACTTTTTCGTCACTTGATTGTTTGAATTTACGTTTGCAATTTAAGGCAAGCGTTTGACCACACATCTCATGTAATATAAGTCCAAAATTAGGAATCCAATCGAGGATCGTATATAAAAAGACAAAGGTTTTCTGATTTCAATATCTTTACGTCTCCACAAAAATGTGTTGCTATCGAGTACTAGAACGCTGAATGATAAATTGCCACAAGGCACGTACCAGGACCATTTATACGCAATGGCCTAACGAATTTTACCAGTTATACTATAGTGAGTCTACCAAGTCCTATTTGCCTTTAGAAAATTGATATTCCACGCCAACAGTGTCAGATCCGTGAGCTAATTTAAAATCTCAGAAGCGCAAAATAGAAATATTTTACACTCGTTTTTTAAAGCACCCATTACGTTACTAAGTTGAAACCGCATTCGATCGTTGGGAGGTATTCGATTTGTAAACCGCAAGCGATAATCGCGTATGCGAAAATTATGGCGAATTCACAGAAATAACTCGATACGACAGATGCATTCAATTCGTACTGAATAATGGACCATGTTTCGAATGAGCAAAGTTTTTAGTGTGCATTTCAGTTTTATATTCGTGTGATTTTGTTTTTAATGAAGTTGTAAAGAACAATGTAAGTACCTAAATGCAATTTTATGTAGTATACCTTCTATAACATTTCAACCGATAAACTATTAGTTATTTTTCTGTTTTGTATTTTTCTATTCAATTCGATATTTAATTATAATTTAAAAGTACAATGAGAAAACAACTAAAGTTATGCTGTATGTGTTTGATACTAATTATCACAATGTCAATGACCTCGGGTAAACCTGTAATCCCAAGAGACACTAACTACCATGGTAAAAAAATGTAAATTGGAAAAAAAAAAAAAATTTCCAAATTTCTTTTAATGATTTATTTAAGAACGTTTGACTTAAGTGTCATTTGATAAATATTTGTTAAAGTGATACTCATTTGAATTCTGCAGTCAAACTGTATACATAGGTTTGTAGGACTATGTTTAAGATGAAAAATGGACCCTTGCTCAATTATAAAATAAATAAACAAAGTGAAAAATTATTTCTTGCTTGGTCTTACGTCACTTCAAGAGCGTTAAAAAATAATTTAAAAAGTACGAGTCTCATATATAGCTCAACCTTTAAGTGACGGTTATTGCGGTGTTACTACAAAAACAACCGGTAAACACCTCATGTAACAAAATTCGTTAATGAAAATTGCATCGTGTTAGCAGTGATTTTAACACAATATAAAAAAATCAAACATTTTAAAATCATGCAAAATTTTAAAGGATCACCGTTTCGAAACTTGCACGTCGGGAGAACGTCCAGAGCCTTTGAGAAACGAGTGGAGTTTCCAAACAGCATTAAACCAGAATAACGAACTGTGGTCTAAACAACCTTCTTCTTTTAGGAGACCAGCTGCTCAGTCGTGGGCCGAATAAAGGGTTAATTCTTTTTTGTAATGATGATGATGAACAAGTCGTGCGCCTGGTGGTAAGCGACACGCCTGTCCACAGCAGTTGCAGAGACACTCAACGCTTTAAATCTGAAGGGCACTGCCATCGTGCTTCGTCACCCTGAGACCTAAGTTGACAAGTCCCCATGTTACCCTTCAAAGCCGGAACGTAGAAATGGTCACGTTACAGCTTGGCGACAGAAATAGGTAACGCGGCAATGCTTCCCTGGACGAGTCTATTTAGACGATAGTAACCTAAATATTCTAGAAATTACCCGTACAATCCGGTTTTGTCTAAAATACGACACAAATCAGGCGGTATTATCTGTCTATCACGTCCTACATCAAACGCAGGTCCCGTGGCGCTACCAAATTAGAGCTAGATATATCGGAAATCAGCAGCCCTGACGGACTTCATTTATGCTGTGTTTACACTAATTGTTTGCGAGTTTGTTATCTACTAGTTAACAAACGGTAGTCATGTGTCACATAATAGGCCAATCTACAAAGTCTTTTCTATGTGTAAGCGTTCTAGAAAGCGAGCAATAGATAAATTATGAAGATGACAATAGGAAATTGCATCATCTTGTTCCAATTCTTATGGCTACAACCTACCCGTCAAGGAGGGCAAATTGTCTTTTTCTGGAGAATACACAACTGTTACGTTCTTAAACTGGAAATTTGAAATCTGTGTACACATCGTAAGGTATAATTTTCAATAAAGAACTTTGAGGCATTTTATGTACGTGATAAAGAATACTTCTTCAAATGCTAGTTCCTTTAGAACGAGTTAGTGCGGATACATAGAGATGCAGTGGTTAGCCTGACAGACTTCATAAATGCACTGTTGACTTACGTGCAAGTTAGTGGTCTATCGGTAAACGGCTGGTACACACAGGAATCCAGTTGCCTTGTTACCCAAACGGACTTCATTTATGCTTTGTTTTCATTGTTATTACACAAGCTCCACTCGGCATTTAGTTAAGTAAAAAAAATGTAATGTGACACCTCACACTATAATTGCTTTAAGTTAGATAATATAAGTTACCTACATTTTCTTAATTACAAATTATTTCAAATCATCGCTATATATCAATATTCACAGCCTAATCAACCATATCTGTAGCAGTTTCTACTTGCTTTCATCGGACATTTTTTGACTGGTCATCGGTATGCGTGCCTAGTGGAAGCAACTGGAAACAGCTGTGTAAGTCTACATCTCACCTGATGGAAAATGACGATAAGATCGATAATGGAGTATTCATACCTAAATAATGACTATTCATTCACTTTCGCCTTGAAAAAGTTATAGTGTTAAGGAATAAGTTCGCAGGAAAGAAATTCCGCTCCATAGCCGTTCACCATACAAACGCCGGTATCCATAGCCTACGCCTAGTACACTGATGATGGAAAGTGGAAAGCGGAATTAAATTATTCAACTCCCCGTGATATAACCCAACCCAACGCACATTCTCCGTGATATAAATGTTCACCAATAGTTTTTTTAGTAGCAGTAGAGCTCCTTGTGAAAGAGTTCGTCCAGGGGAGCCTTACTTATTTCTACGCCCAACACTTGGTATCTTAAATAAATAAATAAAAGTTATCGGTTGCTTGTATCTGACACAAGTCACTAAAGTATCCTACGTTTGCGTGGCGCTTTAGTAACAAATCAAGTTAAGTAGCTAATGCAAACGAAGCAGGAAAAACGGGCCGTCATCAGGCAGTCACTGGTTTTGGTGGTGAAATTACGGCCGCCGCAGCCGCTTAATATATCGCACAGAATTGAACGCCGCAAAGCCTTTGTGATTTTAAACCAA
>NW_020653743.1:4773089-4808228 GCF_003589595.1 Hyposmocoma kahamanoa | reverse complement strand
TTTTTACAAATCATTATAAATTTGCTAAAAATAAACTTTTAACTATCGAGTTCTTAGGTTTTCGCGATTGTTGCACATAGGAAATGAAACCATTTTTCCGGATTTAAATCGCGTATATTTGTTTTTTCAAACAAACCGACGTTTCGGGCCCTTTACAGGTCCCATGGTCACGGTTGACTTTTAACTATTGATTGTTTTGTTGTAATGTCACTGACGCTTCTTTTGCTTATCCTCGGTCAAAAATCACTCGACTTGCTCCACCAGTCTTGCTATGTATCCCGCTCAACACCACTTGAGTTCTATGATCCGAGTTCAAGCATCCTGGACTTTCGTCTGTCGTCCGATCTTAACGTTCTGGGTCAGGTAATGATACTACTTTAATTTGAAGATAATTGGGTAACAAACACACCATCATCGACCCATTGTACATCGCACTGCTGAACACGGGTCTCCTCGAGTTTGAGAATTCCCGGACCCCTCTCAAGTTTTCAAAGAGCTCACAGACCCTTTCCGAAAAAATAAAGTAGAACACGGATACACCTACGCAGGTTTTTGTTGTGCTGCCAAGTTTAGATTAATCAGTATTCTTTTTATAAAAATTCAAAAAATAAATATATTAAGAAAGGCTTGCGGGTTGCATTGACGAGCGTATAGCTCTTGTAATGGATAGCCGTCAAAGGGCGCGAAAATTCAAAATGGCCACATGCTCCTGCACCTATTTACTCACAATACATTGTATACCAATTTTTATATTAATGCAACATGTTAGGTAAGCTCGTCATGGACCCCCCGGCGTTAATTACACGGGCCCCTTAGGGCTTCATGGACTACAGGTTAAGAAACCCTGCAGTAAAATGATTTCATTTGAGATAATTATAGGCAGTCTTTTTTGAAGACGTAGTAAAATGGCATTTGCGGGGTTGCCAGGTTTCATAAAATTTTAAATAATTGTGTAAGTTGTTGTCGATAGTTTTATCGATAGATTGTGAAAGAAGATAAAATTTTGCCAAAAATAACTGAATTGTGAATGCTATGACGTTCTAATGATTACTAATTGCGTTATTGCCTTCTTTATTCTAGTTTTGACAGTAGGCCTGCTAGCATCGAGATCAATTTTATTCATCATTCATCATTTTGACAAGAATAGCCGGATTTGATTATCTATGTATATTGAATTAAAAGGAAAAACTTAAAAATACGTCTCCTCTTTTTATTTTTCATAAACATAAATTTATGAAATATAAATTCTAAATACAGTGTATGTATGTATGAACTTACAAAAATTTACTATTGAAATGAACTTGTGCTCAGTAATTGGATGAATAATGGATCGATGATGATTCAAATGAAACAAACTCGGCTATTTATTCCATAAGCGTGTCCAATATTCGGTCGATAGTCGATGGAATGTTTATCGACTGCAATCACTAGCTGCTGGCAAGCGGGCAACACTTTCGCGCAATCAACTGTCATTTTACTCCGTCTTTAAAAAAGACAGATAATAGTATAATCGTTTAACACATTATCACAATGTTAATTTTAGTTATATAAAACAAAAACCCAGTTATTCTTCTACTAACCATATTCTCCCCTGGTTACATTGTAAATAAATCCTCCATTGACAAAAGAGTCAGGGGCTCACAATAAACCGTATAAAACGTCGTGCTATAAAAAATAACGGGTTTATAGCTAAAAGAATGTTATCGCCTATATAGGGTGATTTAAAAGTAAACAAAAAACTGTGTTACCGGTAAACATAGTCATTTCGAAAAAACAATCTACATTTCTCTTTTAAAAAGCGTTAGAAACATAATTTTGATTTTTCTTTTGTGCGGCAGCAGTGATATGGTTTCTCCTACGAGGGTAGCTCGGAGTGTTTTGGATTTAGGTGCGAAATTTAATTTGAAATTTACCATGACCTTTTTCGGTGAAGGAAAACATTGTGGTGAAATCAGCATACCTCTGCAAATCAATTTAGTGATGTGTAAAAGTTCTCAATCTATATTGACCCCGTGTGGAAACTGAAGTCCTCCCAATGTGAGAGAAGGCCTGTGCCCAGCAGAGGACCAGTAGGCTAAGTATTATTATTATTATATTATCTTGTGCCAAAAGAAATGTCCAATGAAAAAAAAGTCCATCTACCCATTATCCAGATGTTTCCATACGATACACTTAAATTTACCCTCATCATAATTAGCCGAAAGTTAAAACGTATCTGTCTCTGAAAGAACTACGGTACAGTTCTAGACAAACATCATTCAACGTCTCTGCGACCCTCACCGATCATCGGCCCACTTAGAGGGGTAGCAAACGCCGTATTAAAATAGCACTCTGTATAAAAAAAACGTTATCGCTTATATCGTTGCGCCGCCGCGCGGAAAATGAAAACTAAATAAGAGTAGGTCCCGCTGTCGTCAAATATTGGCAAGCATCTGCTATCAAAACTTTACGGGACACGGACATAAAGATTATACGAGACTAGATGTGTCACGAAAAAAATGATTCAAAGAAAAAAAAAATGTGGTTTTGCTGATCTTAAAATTTTGTGTAAATGTGTCCGTGAGCTTCCAATAGCACGCGATCACTCAATACAATATTTGCACA
This sequence comes from Hyposmocoma kahamanoa, assembly GCF_003589595.1. Lineage (NCBI taxonomy): Eukaryota > Metazoa > Arthropoda > Insecta > Lepidoptera > Cosmopterigidae > Hyposmocoma > Hyposmocoma kahamanoa. The sequence goes on along the minus strand of NW_020653743.1, from coordinate 4,805,624 downwards.
TTGATTGTTCTGCGAGTTGATAGAGAGAGCCATATAGATATATGGCTTGCCATTTCAACTTGTTAATTATTTCAATCACGATGGTGACAATTAATATTTAAGGTACAACTATGCGCCGCTGCTAGCGCATGTAGTGCCCGGGTGCAAATATTCTGGTGCCTTCGAGAAGATACGCGATCAAAATGGAATACTTGCAGTTATATTTTCCCTGGCGCAATTTTAAATGATATTGGGAAACAATAGCGTGTTTACTCCGCTTGCGCAGCGAGGGTCGCAGGTCCTTTCGAGACGTCGCGAGGAACGCTCGGCGCCCCCTGAAACTCTGCGCCGCGCACCCTGGACAACAAGTAAAATCGGAACTGGTACAACTTCTCGACACTTGGCAGGTATATCTCTTCTCAAAGCTATTAACTGACGTTTGCTAGTCAACCAGTGCCTTTGAAACCTTTCTGAAATAGCGGGTGAAGAATAAAAAGCCAGTCTTTATTTTCAGTATTTACCGTCGTCATTACCTTAATAATTTTATGATTCTGAGTCAGTAAGATGATTAGGTCTAAAAAAATATCGGAAACTGATTCGCATGTGTTGCCAAGTGCTAATTGCAGGAACGTAAACAGAACGCCACTATCTATTTCAAATTGTTGTCCATTTCCTGAACATTATCAATATTTCATATAGAATGTTTGGGAGTTGCTGAAAGCAAAAGTGGTCCAAAGAAACTTTATTACTGACTCTCTGAATTTTTTACACCACATTTTCAAAAAGCCTATACGACTTTTTTTGCTAAAGAATATCTCTTCCAGTTCATTTAACGGTCTACGTTCCAAGTTGTACACGTGGGTATTGTCGGGCAGTTATTGCTTCGTAGCGTCTCCGATTTTTTTTCCACTTTTCTTATAACGCGTTGTGTTGCCAATGTGTTGTTTCTACGCATGACTTTCCTTGATTGTATGGTTCCATTTCGGTGCGAACGCCACATTTCCTCTGGGACGTGTGTGTGTACTTATTTTTTTATTTTGTTTGAAGGTTATATCGTGGAAATAAAAGAATTACAGTTCAATCACATTGATAGACTGTACTTAGAATTTAGGTTTTCGCTTTATTTGGAATTGAAAACAAAATGTATTTCCTGCAAGCTGTATAAATTTCGTGCACATTTAGAATTCAGATTCACCAATCAGGTAGCTTATAAAATCACGAGAAATTCTTTCATAAACTGACCAATCAAATAACCCTGTGGATCGTAATTACGAGTACATAAATGCATTCTTAATGTGAAAGGAATGCAGTTCGATTTAGTGTGTGGATTCTCGTAATGTTGCGGAATTTGAAGAAGCCAATCGTCCGGGGCCATTAGGTATATGATATTGTTGCTGTCCTTTGCAGCATGAGGCAAGCACGAGTGCGCAAGCGAGATAGAGATACGAGATCCTATTCCGACGCGAATGCTTTTCTTTATCGTTAAAACGAGTGATATTAAAAATAAACAACGCATGATTCTAAGACATTTAATAAAATTCAATGACTCAGTCTGGTCTATTTGATCAAGTGTTTTTAATGTTGAGTTTTTTACACCTATGAAATAAAAGTGTCTATGACTATATATGAAACAGCTGATTGTCGTGACCATGGGACATATAAAGAGTCTGAAACGTTGTTTTTTTTATCAAATATAGGTACGCGATTTTAATCTGAAATAATTATGACTTTTTTACATTGACTTACAATTATATGGACGTCGGGTCCGAACTTATAGGGCGCTAAAATCGTATACCGAGCGTCATTCACGCTTTAGTCTTCGTTTGTTCGTCTGACAGCGAAGCAAGCAAAATTAGACAGTACTGCGATGACATTACAATTTAAATTCAACGTTTTAGCTTTTTCATATTCCTTTATATGTCACTACGTTTAAATAGGTTGACTTGGGACATCTTTTTTGTGGTTTTTTTTTGTGGTTTCGTGGTGTATTTATTTGTAAGTCAATGCTTTTTTATATAAAAAAGCGACCTCAAAAGTTCGTGGAATTACATCTATTTGCCAAGTTTTATTGAAATGGGTTATCTGTTATGTTATCGGCTCTGGTGTCCCCAAAGTAAATTACGTTGCTCTGGCACTCACATTGGAGAAGTCTCTTAAGTATATTCATAATTGACGATATTTGGGATAGGTAGGTAGTATATATCTTATATATCCTATCCTACCCCATATTATGTATAGTGCGTATCCTTGTATTAGGTTTTTTCAACGAATTTTTAGTCGTAGCACCATCAAGCACATAGAAAAATTCTTGAGGTCCGCTGGTTCGTTCCGTGGTATAGCGTCTGGCACGGTAAGCTAGAAAACGTCGGTACGAATCCGGCCGGATCGAGGGAATTTTTTCTGAGTGTTCGATCTTTGTATTAATAATTATAACAAACTAGTGGAATAATTTCACAAAAAATAATTGAATACCAATTCAATAAAAATTTAATTAGAGTTGTTAAGATATTACAGTGTTACTTTTTTTATGGGCAGTATGGGGAAATCCGAAACCATAGAAGATAAAAGAAAGCTGTTACGAACCATTAAGTCTTTTTTGTGAAAACAATTTTGGCATAATCAAGTATTTGGCGTGAGTTGTCCATAAAAATGAATGAAATTGATCAAATTTTTTTTATTGCTGATGGACTTAGTTTCATGAAGAAATCATTTCATTGTATGCGACGAAAAAATCGGGACAGTTGATTCTCATGATAACGGGCGCCGTGGCAGTGCTTCTCAGATCTTTGTGATTTAAAACTTTGAGGGACACTGCAATGGTCATGGACAGACGTGGCGCTTGTCACTAGGCCCACGTTGTGTTAGTACCGCCACTTGGTATCATTGAAAAATATTGAAAAAGTAATAAATAAGGTTTTTTCATGAAAAACAAGTGTCCATTTAAAATCTTAAATTAGTCCGAGACGAACTTATTGTTAAATCATTAAAATCTAATCATACTGATGACGAATTAGAAATTACTTTTCAAAGTGACAGTAAGAACGCAGACGAGGTCACGGCATAGACCTTATAAATAAATAAGCTTTCTAAACTTAATAGTCCCTTTCCAATAGTTTTAATCAGAAGGAGTAAGTAATCCATTCAGAATAAAACGAGCCAAACATAGAAATCTTTGTTTAATTTGCAATGAAAATCTGTGCTATTTATATACACCTAGTTATATGGATATATTTATAAGTGGGTGACTTTTTAGTATGTTTTGAACATTCGCGTGTTTTACGCCAACAATGCAAAAAGAGGGGAATTAGAGCGATGCTTCACAGGCGGTCGTCGCGACGCTTCTTTTTTCTTTTTTTTATTTATTATACCAAGGGACGGGACAAATAAGTCGGGGACATGGTGGTAAGCGACATGCTTGTCCATAACAGAGCTCAAGAGCTTTAAATCACAAAGATTTGAGAGGCACTGTCACTGCGCCCTATCACCATGAGACATAAGTTGACAAGTCCCATGTTCCTGTAATTCCCTCTTCTCCTTCTCCTTCTGAAAATCTCCTTGTGAAAGAGTTCGTCCAGGGAAGTACTGCCACCTTACCTATTTCTGCCGTCAAGCAGTAGTGTGAACATTACTGCGTTTGGTGAAATTACAGGCACATGGTGCTTTTCAACTTATATCTCAAGGTGGCGGGCATAGAGCCTCTCAGATCTTTGCAATTTAAAGCTCTGAGTGGCACCAGAACTTCTATAGGCAGGCGTGTCGCTTACCACCAGGCGCACGACTTGTTCGTCTCGTCATATTATCACAATATTATTATTATTATTTTATTTTAATGTAATTATAATATCAATTAATACGAATTTGTATTACAATTTTAATTTTATATTTTTTTCAGAATGTTTTTACTATCATTATGCATACAACATTCACTTCACAATGTTTTTGCTTTTGCTCGAAGGCGGTTGAAAATCAGTGCCTTGCTTTTAGGTAAATTTTGCACTGAACCACGACGTTTTTGGCTTTCTTTAGCCACACAAAAGCTGTTGATCATTAGGTTAGTATTATGTTTCTATGTTTTTATTCTGTATTGCTGTTTGTTTTTTATTTTATTTCCTTTAATTTTGATTTTTGTGTTTTTCTCTCTCTCTCTTTTAATCCATTTACTGGATTATATTGTTGTGTGTGTGTGTGCAAGTCAATACACGTTTTATCTATCTATCTATCAAGAAATATAAAGGTATAATTTTGTAATTAGTTCTAACATAAAAACGTGAAATAACTTTATTATCTACAAAAACTTTGTTTTTGTGGATAGGATAATGAAAATTTTTAAATTTGCGTATCATTAAGGTAACGTATACGTATTATTAGAGTATAACTCTACAAAGTGATGGCAAAGAATGAACAAATGTGTAGATATGCGAGATTATGTAAATATCACTGTGACAGCCAATGATGCAAAGATTCGCGGGTTTTGTTTCTCTTTTCTACATACTTTATTAAACAGAAACCAATACTGTCAAACCAGGAACGGAACCTTTTTGGAAATTTGTTACATAGTGTAATCAACAATAAAATGTCATGATCATCGACCCTTTTATACGTCCCACTGCTGGGCACGGGTCTCTTTTCAGATGAGGGTTTAATTAAAAATAACACAAAGTTAACTTTAAATCCACTGAGATCGGTCATTCTCAATATAGTGTTCACTACCTAATTTCCGTGGCAACTTTTATTATTTAAGTGTTCGATTTTTTTTTATCGTGTAATATTACTTAATATTGGAGTATTATATCATGAATATTATTTAATAATTACACGATAATATACGTGAATATTGAAATATTAAAAATTATAAAAGGAAATTAGGTAATGAACACTAGTCCGAGAATGACTGAGATAAAGTTCATACATTGCAACGTTCAATTTGACAAGGATTTTTAACGTGGATCTTAGGCCTTAAACGTTTACAGCCCCCATAATTAAAACTTTGGGGGCTCTGAAGAATAAGCCCTTAAACCAGAGCTCACCGGGCAAAAGCGAATGCCATAATTTTGTCAGGTAATTAGTTGAAATACATAATTAATGTATAAGTAATTTTAATATTTTCATCGAAAAAAAAACAACTTCAAAAATTTGCTCATGCGGTTTCTTTCCATTTCTATCGGATCCCCTCATTAGATTCTTACTTCTTGGTGACAAGGGGACTGTTACGGACTCCTTTGTACATTTTATGCTTTTTTTTGGTTGACATGGTGACGGTAATTTGTTGATTACATGTTTTGTGTCAAGTGAATATTCAACTTTTATTTGCGGAAAATAATCTTTTAATTTATGATACCCGAAACGAACTCGGAATAGCATCAAGGACCACCACGACGCTATACCCTTTTAACAAAAAAAAACTTTTCAAAATCAGTCCACAATTGATGGAGAATTCGGTAAGTACACTGACGTGCCCATACAATTTGAGGATTTTCAACGATTTCCATGGATCTTCTTATCAGATTCTACTTGGTGTGAAATTTTAACCAAAAAAAGAATTTTCAAAACCGATCAACAATTGACGGAGAAATCGGAAAACAAACATAAAACATATAGCCGAACGCATAACCTCTACCTTTTTTTTGAAATCGGTTAATAAAATAGAAATTGTAAAAAGTACGATAATCAACCCGAATAATGAATATTGGCGGGTGGAAGGAAGGACAAAAATATAATAATTTACATAAATGAATAAAAATAATAATAATAAAGCTATAATATTAAATACATGCCGAATTGTCGGAATATCTGTGCAGATAAAAGAAGACAAAATAGGCTCTAATTACCTTCACAATAGAGACACAACATACTGCATCTATTTTATTTCGGTCCGTAAGTGTGGCTAAAATGAGTCAATAGGCTGAGAAAAAGATAGACAATAAAACGATATATCCGAGACCTCATCATCCAGTGACCTAAGTGCAAATCGCCGGTCCACTGAGGTCGTTAATTGAACATGTAATACTGGGTTGGAAAGACAATATCAATGCTAACAAGATTTCTTTAGCCTTGCACGAAAAGCTTGGCTTAATTCCGTCTACGAGAAAATATAGGGTGGTAAAATAATCGGGAACCACTCGATGGTTAAAATTTAGTTATCATCCGAGACTGGAATAAGCGTGGTATCTTTACCTAAAATTGTGGATAATACGGGAGGTAAAAAAGGTTGCAAACATTTCTATTTTGAGTAGCAACTCAAATTCAGATTAGGAAACTGATTTCGGATGAGATATGTAGGTATGTATATAGTAAATATAAAATAAAATAATACAATTTTATACTTTTTTTATAAAAAAATAACTGTGCATTTGATCTCTATCTCACCAGATGGAAAGTGATGACGAGGTCGACGATGTAGCATACACGCCTAAGCAATGCCTATTCACTCTTGGCTTGAAAAGGTCCAAGTTATAGCGCTCGGAGAATAAGTCCGCAGGTAGGGAATTCCACTCTCTAGCCGATCGCCGTATAAATGTGAAGTCCAGAAGAAGAAGAAATCCAGAGAATATCCACAACATAGGGATGGAATCCCAACTCACGTTTAGTCCCCCGATGAAGGAAAGGGGAAGGCGGAATCAAATTATGCAATTCTATCGCGCACTCTCCGTGATATATCCAAATTTCTTCTACCACTACCTACTATTTAGCAGCAAGTGTTAATAGATGTCAAAATCTTAATTATTTTATTCATAAACCGATGTCAATAGGTACTTTGTAAACTTTATAATAATTGGCAAGGGAAGTATTACTTGCATATAACCCAGCTATTATCTACTTACCTATTTAAATTTTAATTATGCGAGCAGGTCGCGAGCAGAGCTAGCCTAGATAAAGAGCGTTGACAATAAAATCGATACCTCGCAATGAACACTACGCCAAGTTAATTTAAATTACTTAATTTTTGGACATGTTCTGTTTTTATTTTGTTTTTGTTTCTTAAGTTTTTTTTACGAAATTAGTTTCTTTTCAAATTTTGTTTTTGTTGTTAATTTTTTTTCACAAAATTCTTGAAGCATAGTTTTAGTAAATAAATATGGCTGTTTACAAAAATAACAGGGAATGACAAAAAACATATTTGGCGTGGCGACCACTGGATGTATCCAAACGTTCTTTACACCTGCCACCATTGGTTGTTATTAAACTTCTACTCGTATATCACGTTTGGCTAGAGTACAAGTTTAAGTACGCAATTCATTATACGAGTATAAGTACGGAATTAATTTTTATTCCGGATCTTTAGAACCGGAAAAATTAAACGGAATTTTTCCGGATCTAAAGCACTTTAATGACCATTATAATACTTGTTCAGTTTTTTGCTATTTCGTTGCGGACAACTTTACAATCAACCCTTGTACATAATGCGGCGAGGGTTTCAAAAGTTAGTTTGAGTGATGAATTAATGTTTTCGTCCAAAATTAACACTAAGTACTGCTATGTTGGGTCTCGGCGGTTGCTAGACTTTATATTACTTACTTACTCCGCTGGCTTGGATTGTACTTACTACTTATTTTTAACACGTACGCCGAATCGAATTTTCAAAAATGTTCATAAATGACTCTCAGTCTCATTTGTGAATAAATATAAGTTTTTTCGCGATATTTCTTTATTTGGCTCCATTTTGGGTTTATTTTTAGTGCCGGACATTTTAACCCGGTGTGGCCTAAACGGAATAATTATTATACGTCACAATGTCGGGCAGAGTACGTACATGTAATGTTAGATTGATGTTTACTATTGACATAACGCACACACTCAACATAACGCACACACTCAACATAGCCCCGCACTAGGAAAACCCTGTGTCGCGTGTGCAATGGACACACACATAGACAACCACAAATCCCGACCCGGGAATCGAACCTGGGATCTCTGCGTGGCAGTCAGGCAGTAGCAGTTGGAATTAAAGTAATTTTTTTTTATTCGAAATATACTTTTTTCCTCTAAGTCTAGAAACGTAGGTGTGCGATGAAAAATCCTTAAAATCAAGTGGCAACAGAACTTTGTCAGGGCTGTGCCAGTCATGTTGTATGGCTTAAAACGTAGCGTTTGCCACCGGCGTGGAGTAAACGAGCACCGCAAATGACATGATGACATACTATACCCTCATGGCCCTAATAGGTAGATCAGATACCGGTCATTTTGACCGCCCATGGCGACGTGTTAAAGTCTATCGCTTAAAAATCCGTTAACTGCGTAGTATGCTACCTTAAAGCTCTTTAATTTATTGTCCCTTGAATTTTGAATTGAAAAGGTGTTTATTATATGGACCATGGCCCATAAAAGCGGCAGTTACAGTACGTAGGTAGCTCTTGCATTTTGAGCCTAAAAAGTTTTCGGGATAGACAGGCATTGAGAGGCGGAGTGGTTGCCTAGCCTCCCTGTAAGGCTATAATTGCAATATTATGTTTCGAGTTTCAGTTATTTTAACTTTACTTTCTCAAGTTAAGAGGTAAACAGAAAACAGTAATGTAATTTTCGCGAAACGAATTTCAATATGAATGTTTAATATCATAAAAAATACACAAACAAACAAATAATTCAATCAGTGTTCGGTAAACATAAAAAAAACTCATTTTGAAAGAAGTACAGTACTTGGGGAACCATTGATATATTAATGTTAGTAGATACGCAATGCTTAATTTGCGTAATGCAAAGATAAATTACGAGGTATTGCAATTGAACAGAGGCAAGTCGCTGAGGTAGTTAAATTTTTTGTAATATTTTAAAATATCTCCAATTATTTTTTAATCAATAGTAAAATATGAATGGAGGAAGCTAGTTTAAGTTATAAATTTTTCAGGGACCGAATGACTAAAATTTACAATGTACCGGTAAAATTTTTGGTTGGTACAAAAAAGCACGTTGTAAATTCCATAGTATACGCTTGTACTTTATGTTTAATAGTGCTCTAGCTGTACTGTGACTGAGGATCTATTTTATACATTGAAAATTTGGAAATCGGTAGAATAGACTGAGCATTCTGTAACGTTCGAGAAAAACCTTACAAAACGAGTTTAAAGGGCATTTTAAATTGATTTCAAGCATCCAATCTCAATGAAAAGTACAACTTAAATTTTAAATATCATAAGGCAGGTTTTGTCAAATCCTTCTCCTCCTCCTCGAAGGGTCGCCCTATGGCACTATTATTTTCAATACAACCTATCTGCACACAATATTCAAGTCTATGTAGTACGCAAAGCTTTTAATAAGCTTTTGAAGTCGCATTACCTTTGTACAGGTGCTTATAAATTTATTATTAAAGAGGTCATTGTGCGAGGGCTTTTAATTTTCAAAAGCTCGATATGTCAAAGATTTAAGTAATGTCTTTAATGACAAACATTGTTAACTATTGTAATAGTTTAAAAGGACGTTAAAAAGAACTAAAAAAAGAAAGTTAAAAAAACTGTCAAAAGCCTGTCGAACAAACATTACTGGGTTCCGATTTCCTCCTTAACAACGCCCAAAAGGAAGCAGGAAGTTCGTTATCATTTTTATTAAATGTAAGTAACAAAGCGTCATTTTGCAGAATTTTGCGCGATGGAATTACACGATTTAATTCCGCCTTTCCCTTTCCATCACCGGGGGACTAGGCGTAGGCTTGGGTTCCACCCCTATGTTGTGGATATTCCAAAGATTCGCACGAAGCGTTACGCTTCCACATTTATATGGCAAACGGCTTTGGAGTGGAATTTCCTGCCTGCAGACTTGTTCCCTGAACGTTATAACTTGGGTCTTTTCAAGCCGAGAGTGAAAATCTCCTCCATCGTCGACCTCATCGTCACTTTCCATCAGGTGAGATGGAGGTCAAATGCGCACTTATATTTTATATGTAAAAAAAATATTTCAAAGTTTGAAGAGGAAGAGGATACTGAAAACATCTTTGAAATGGAGTAAATATCTCAAGAATGCTTGATATAGTTGGTGTCTTAGCATTTTCTACTACAATTTAAAATACCTATTCACCGGCACAGCGTATGGAGTGTTTAAAAAAAAAAATTGGTTTTTTATTTCTTTGAATGCCAAAAACGACATTTTTTAAAAAGAATCTTCATTTTTTTCATTTAGTACTTAAATATTCATTCGCACTTTGTATACCGATTAAATTAAAAAAGTGTGTACACACTTGTAATATATGATATGATATGAATACAACAGACGGACGAACGTGACAAAACCAAAGCAGAATCTTTATTGTCAACTACAGTACCCTGATACAGAAGAAGTTATGAGAAATATTCCCTAAGACCAATCTGACACCATTGTCACCAGGAAATTAACGTTAACCAACTAATTTCCTGCCCTATGACAAGACAAGACAAAAGACAATGGTAATGAATCAATTAATTGATCTTTAATGGAATCAGATTCAATGGAATTCGATTTGTTGGAACAATTGTAATTACAATAATAGTGTATTGTTTAGACAGTTCAATTAGTTAAACGATCTAATATGACCTAATTATAAACAATTGATATCAAGGGGCGGAACGAACAAATCATAAGTCTGGTGGTAATCGACACGCCTATTCATGACAGTTGCAGAGTTTTAAATTGCCAAGATTTGAGAGACACTGCCAATGTGCCCGTCACTTTGAGACGTAAGTTGACAAGTTTCATACGAATACAGGTCCTTTTGGGTAAGTTCACTAATCATATAATCATAAACTAATACGTTCTAATCTGTAATCTGTGTTTTTATAATATGTTATCTTTATGTTACAATAAATTATGTGTACCGAGCGTTACTTTCTATGATTTTTACGCGAGACCCGCGTGACAGTGCTTGTTCACAAATGTACGAAGATGTATTTTTTATTTCCAGTGTAGGTCCTTTAAAATAGTCAGTTTTTTTCTTCTATCACCTTTTTTTACAATATCAATTGACGGGACGAACAAGTCGTGCGCCTGTTGGTAAGCTACACGCCTGTGCATAGCAGTTGCAGTGCCACTCAGAGCTTCAAATCGGAGAGACACTGCCACTGCGCCCGTCACCCTGAGACATAAGTCGACAAGTCCCATGTACCTGTAATTTTACTAGCACCCTGAGCTTTACTGAGAGTTCCTTGTGAAAGATTATATTGTGGCCAACAGAATTTAAGAGCTTTATAATTTTCTTAGCTCCAACTGCTTTTATCTCGTTGGTTGGGGCAAACGCCTGCCTGTCTGTAAAGAGTTAGGCCATGGAATTACTAGGTCTAAAAAAGCAGTAATGTGAGAATCGCTGCGGTTTTGAAAGATAAGTGTGCTGGTGAAATTACAGGCACATGACTTGTTCGTCCCGTCAATTGATATTGTAAAAAAAGGTGATAGAAGAAAAAAACTGACTATTTTAAAGGACCTACACTGGAAATAAAAAATACATCTTCGTACATTTGTGAACAAGCACTGTCACGCGGGTCTCGCGTAAAAATCATAGAAAGTAACGCTCGGTACACATAATTTATTGTAACATAAAGGTAACATATTATAAAAACACAGATTACAGATTAGAACGTATTAGTTTATGATTATATGATTAGTGAACTTACCCAAAAGGACCTGTATTCGTATGAAACATATTACTGCTTATACGCAATTAGGTTACTAGATAAAGAGCATCTGCTCTCCTCGAGAATTTCGTATGGAGTGACGACGGCACTTGATATTATAAAAAATTTAGCAAAGTAAGAATACGAAAAAAAAAAAAGAAATTAGAAAACGATACAAAATTCAAAAGTAAGTGGCCAGGTACGAGTGAAAAGGGTGATAAAAAGGTGGGATACATAAAAGAGGTCACACCATCACAACCCTATCAAAAGCCTTTGAAATATCGAGAGACACGGCAAGCGATTCACCGCATTTCTCGACAACCTCGCCCTATAAACGTGTAGCATACGCAAGTAGGTCTCCGATAGATCGAACATGGCGAAAACCAAACTGTCGATCACAGAAAAGATCATTAACCTCGAGGTATTCAAAGAATTGCCTGTTCAATGTACGTCAATATACGGTCTATAATTGGATGAGGCGGCACTACTAACTTCTTTAGGTACAGGCTGACCATTTGCAAGCTTCTAGGTTATATACCTTCCAGGACATATCCAGTAGTTGAGCAAAGCCTAATAACAAAGTAGTTCTAAAACTAGGCGAGGTGCAATAAGAGAAGTCTGTAGTTAAAATAAAATTTTGACCACTTTCTTTTCTATTACCTAGACTACTATAGTAGACTTCTATAGTACTAGAAAAGTCTACAAAGGAATGTATGAGTAGAACAATAATGTTGTCATGTATAACGTGACCTTTACTTTTTTCCCCTTAGAGCGGGAGCGACATAGAGTTGAATTTCAATCTTAAGTGACATGATCTACGTGCTTTTGACTTTGCATAAGAGCATATCTCCAGATAGTCCATTTTTATAGATTTTGTTGCTTCGAAAAAAATTATAATGAAAAGAAATTCTTGCTATAACGCGCTTCAAAATATAAAAAGTCGTGGTCGGCTCACACTTGTCCCAATTCGAGTGTCCTTGAGCACCATGAACATTGGAGTACGCACGTGAATGTTTATATACACGTGCAAAAACCTTAACAGGTTAGTATTTAAAGCAATTAATGATTTTACGACTAAACAAGCTGAACAAAAGTGATAACGTTAACGTATACCTACAGGTAAATTAAACTCGTACATGTGTGAGTAATGCATACAAGCATTATACAATTTTCCTATTGACAGCTTATAACTACATAGTTTAATATTGTACCAATAGATGGCGCTTCAATAAATTTTTGCAATATAAGCGCCATCGTTTGCAATAATATATCATCAACATCAAGCAGCCTCTGCTCCATCCGTCTTCGGTTATAGGCCTCCTCCATATCTCTCTCTCCATTTACGTCGTTCGTTTTAATGTCATCCACCCAACAGACGGCTTCTGCCACGTGTGTTAGCCAATGGTCGCCACTAAATTATCCTCTTTGTCCGATCTGCGTCCATCCTAGCTATGTGTCCTGCCGATTTCCCTTTCATTGTCTCAATTTTGTGTACAACGTCCCCTACTTTAGTTATCCGTCGATAATAATAATGCTGCAATAATATATTACCACGTAAAAAAAAATTAAGCCGTCCCTTATTTCCCATAATGAGACAAATGTACGCAACTGAGACTGGGAGTGGTTCTCAGTTGTATTACGCAATGACGTAGCCACTGGTTCCCATGAACTTTGACTAAGTTTTCCATAATTATGCTGCTCGAGTAGGTACTCGATCTTTTAGATGTGAATATTACATCGCGTCATACATGTTGGGGAATAGATTGTATAATTATATATGACATTAAAAGGAAGCCAAATTCTATGTGAAAAGACTATCATGGAGTCCAGCCAACAATAGTCGAGAAAACTTCGCCAAGTACTAAGGAAACTTATCTTAAAGCAAAGAGATTGGGGGCTACTATTTAATGAGAACATTTCGAGTGGAATTAATTTCGTTCTCGTTACAAAATTGTAGCCTTTCGTTCAAATTAGTCGTTGGTACTTGTGCTCCAAGTTTTCTATGTCACGAACCAAGTGGAGGTGGAATTGTTTGATTATTTCAGCGTGTTTTAATGATTTTTTCTGATTCTGAATGTACAATAGACACATACTTGGCCATATTATCACATATTGGCAAATTTTTTTAACCGATTTCACAATTTTTCTGTTTTTTTTTTGTATGTTACGCGATAACTCCAGATTTGTGAACCGATTTTGATGATTCTTTTTTTGTTGGAAAGAGGGTACCTTAGTAGTGGTTCCATTTAAATTTGAAGAAAATATTCCACCTCTAAGGGTGACAAACTAGGGGATGAATCCGGTTTCGCGCGCTTTTCGGTAACCGTTTTCAATAAAACTTGGCAAATAGATTGGTTGGTTCGTTCAGTACCATCTTAGTTGTATGTCGATAGAATATTAATGCCAGGATTTTGTACATTTGATATTCTGCTAAAAGTTAAGAGATGTGGCTTATCAATGTCTATCGAGCTACGTTTCGACTGCCATTGCGTTTTTTGGTATTCTGCTCTTCAATGGTGAATCGATGGCGAAGTCTACTTATTACTCGATTTCATCTGAAGACTAAATTACTAATGAAACTAAATAAAAATTAAGATACGCATGGTAAAATCCATGGTAGTTTTAGTAAGGCAACACCGATCGCTAGTGCTTGAATGAATGAATGCCATCACAGTCATTCCAATGACACTCTATTAAGACTCAACTGCTATTGCAACTAGATTTTAGCAGATAACAAATATTATTATACCTATATCTTGTAAATACTAATTGTACTATCCAATATTTGTTGCTTTTTAGTCCCGCCTTTGTAGTGACAAAATTCTTACTGTTTGCTTAGAGGTACTGGCTAACGAAAATCTTTGTTTAGTACTGACATTCCACACTAACATCAACATCAAAAAGTCACGGTTATAATATACCTCCTTGGCGAACCCTTTATTGTAAAGTAACAATTTGTGCAATCTTAGATAAAGATAATATTTTCTATCTTATCTAACAGCTATTTACTTTCAACCTGACTATTCCCATCTCTAAAGCATCATTCATTGTTCATAAAGGCGTTTCAATACCAGAAACTGGCTGATTAAAGTTTACACAACGCGATTTGATTGTGCACCGCTCCTTCTTTACTTGACGCTCTCTTGGTACATAAAGTAGGTTGACCAGATAGAGAGGAAATTCTAAGAATTAATTGAAACTTATACATATGTACATATTACTAAACTAGCTAAGTGTATAGTCACATGAGCTGAACACTGTTATGTCAGAGATTAGAGCAAATGGTGCATGTCGCAACAGTCGTGTAGAATATCTTCGGACGTACGCGATAGGATTTTCGGATAAATAGATTAGTTGATTCGTGCATTAGTTGCAATGTGAATAGACATTTTTCTTCAAAGATTAGTATAGTAAATTCTAAAATACCCTTCTTCACACAAAAGAACTGAATTTAGAACGCAAATAACTTATTCACTGGGTCGCTGGCGACAACTCTCGCTGTAAACTAATGGCACAAAAATGAATAATGGATATGGATTTAAGACGACGACAACTTTATGGCATTTGCAGGTACACCTACCTACGTGGTGTTTACTTGCCAAATAAATACATATTTATGTTTAGGTAGTTGATGGATACCCTACATTGAAGACCAAATCCAGGTCAAATTGCTAGTCGCTGACTGGCTTCGTGCAAACAGAGTCGGTTTTAGTTTCACGGCCGACGATTGCTTTTTTAGTCGCGGTTTGTTCGGAAGAAAGGTCTGGTAGAGACATTTGGCTTCAAAAAACATATTGATACTCTTTTGTTTAAAACTATCAAAACTTCTACAAATTCAATCCACTTCTACAATATCAATCATCTCTACAATTTCAATTGACTTCAATAAATAGTAATTAGAAAGTATTTTTGTTTTCTTAACAACTATCTATTTTTTAAAGGCTTTCACAGTAATATCATGATATAATAAGACTTATTGTGTACCTATTTTTCATTGAAGAATAGACCGGTTTTTACACAACGACTTTATCGCGTCGTACCTCTCGACCCTTTTCAATCCCGTAGAGGTGGATTTGCTGAAGATTTAAGAGTCATCTGTATTTAAGATGTGACGCAAAAAGCTGTAGTCCTAAATTCATTTCCAGGAATTAAAAGGTTTCTTACAAGAGATCCTTGTCCAGTTGTGGGACCTAATGTGTTCATACAGCCAGTTTTCGCGTGCGTAGCTTGTATGTATGATGCCTGTTTTCAAATAAATGCGTAAAAAATAAAAAAAAACCTTAATTCAAAAACGTGATTATTTGGATTTGTTTCATACCACATTGAAAATTAATGCACTAATCTTCGCATAAAACAATAATTAATGGAAGTGCATTCGACACAAATGTAGATTGCCTTCGTTACACGTATAAACAAACACCGTTAAGGTAGAACTAATCAGTGATATTGCAGTCTTTGAGCGTTGCGGTTGTTTTTACCGAGTTTGAGCAAATATTTTACGTACTTGTTGTCCACATATCGTGCTTGGATTAAGAAATTTAAAGAGATTTAAGATAAAACAATAAGAAAGGAACGACTGAACAAAAAATTAATCATCCTAAAAATCAAGTAACAAGTGTACGAAATATCTTCATTTTAACTGAATAAAACTCATACCTTGCATGTGTCAATTGAAAAGAATTATACGATTGTTGAAGTTTTTCATTATTGTAAATGCAAACGATTATTGAAGTTTCATTATTGTAAGCATTTAAAACTGTCCCAAATTTATTAAGCAAGATTTATGACCTTAATGTTTCTATCTAAAAATCTACTAGTGTTATTATCTACATGGATTTCTATGTCGTGTATAGCAGCAGTTGGTGAGAAGGCCTTCCAAGCATGCAAGAATTACGGACAGACCATGCTTGAATGTCACAACATTTTATACCCTAAAGAAAGAATTAGAGTTCCCATAGATCTGCTACTATTTCCTCATATGGTTTTAATTGGATTTCGAAATAAAAAGACAGATGGAACAGATTGGAAGTGTGGTGGAACTTTAATAAGTGAGAAATGGGTGTTGACAGCAGCTCATTGTGAGGAGGACCCAAAAGATGGTAAACCTGATATACTAAGAGTTGGTACGGCAACGTTTGAGTTCGATGAACTCGAAGATTTAGCCCAAGAAAGAAATATAGCTGACATTATTATACATCCTAAATATAAACCTCCATCTAAGTACCATGATATTGCTTTATTCCAAGCAGATATACCATTTATATTAAGTAGGGATATAAGAATAGCATGTTTGCAAATTGGAGAGAATTTTCAAAGGAAAAGTCTGACAGTAATAGGTTTTGGAAAGACGATGTCAGCGGCTACTGAAGGAAGCCAGACTTTGATGAAAGTTGATGTAGACATTGTTGATAATGCTGTATGTAACAGATCTATGAAATTTTTAATCAAGAGAAAGATTTTACCAAACGGTTTGACTGATGACCAGTTTTGTGCTGGTGATTACGAACATGGGGGAAGAGATACATGTCAAGGCGATTCGGGAGGTCCTATGCAAATTATGGAAGAAAGAGTAGACTGCAGGCATAATTTTCCATTACATACAGTTGTGGGAGTGACTTCGTTTGGAAGAGATTGTGGAAGAAAGATGGCACCAGGAGTTTATACTAAAGTGTCGAGATATATTGACTGGATTGAATCTGTAGTTTGGCCATATCCCTTAGCATAGTTTCCATAGTCGTGAAGTGTATTAACTGACTTTTTGAAATTTTAATTGAAAACTTTAGCTGTCTAAATTATTTTAAGTAAAATGAAAAAAGGTAGAAGATCAATAAAACATTTCCGATTCTCGAGAGCAAATGACGAGAACCTTTGTTGTTGTACGAAAAGTGAAAGACGTGCAAAAAAATCGAGTGTTAAGTCCTTGAAAGTGAATAAGTCATTGACGAAATTCCAAGTCTCCAATGACCCTTAACCCGAAGCAAGATGACCCAAAATTTGAACAGTCATTCACATTTGGAACGCTAGTCATTTTTTAGCGACTTCGGCCATCATTATTGAAACCGCAAGGAACATGATAAGCGTCCAATTAATTGAACAACGAACAGTATACATTAGAGTGGTACATGTGTCATAATTTGATAAAGTTCTTGTCATGAGCGTGACCTTTATTTTGTACAGGTATGTGACAGTATGCTTTTCGCGCAGCATTTGTTTAAATATGTGACTTCTCTTAGATCTTCATCTATCATTTACATATATTTCTTATTATGTCATATTACGTTCACACATACATGTCATAATAATGACATTGCTGATGTTGGCACTAATGCGGAACTAATCGCAAATCAAATGTAGTATTGCTACAACTCTACAATACATTAATTTGATATATCTAGGTTGTAAATGGATACTCTCATTGACCTTTTGTATAAAGATCCATTGCTGAGCATTGAATCATATCTACGGCATTTTTGGTATACAAAGAATATAAATATCCGAACACTGACCCACTTGTAAAATATTCCACAGTAATAAAAGGTTAACTCACGTTAATCCTGAAGTCTCAAAACGTTCATACATTATGTATGAAATATGTGAGCCTTGCAAAAATGTATCGTACCTGAAACAGAGAGGTTTTCATAAAAACGTGGCGTCAATGTGGCAGCCGCGAGGGAGGAAAATACATGCAAATGTCACGAGGCATTTGGAATGGTTAGGTTAAGGTGGTTATTAGCAATAGTCGATAGCGATTTTGTTTTATTTTTATGTAGGCTACTTGAAATAAACCCTGTAAATTAGCGAAGGAATTATTTCTTGCATTTTCCGTGCTTCCGTTGAGATGACTGAACAGAAAAAAAATGTGTACTAGCAATTCTTTCAACTTAAAATCACTTTTACCTTCAATGGCGTCAGTACAGTAAAGAACAAAAATTGAAAAGTATGATAGCCGGTACTGATAAAAGGAAAACCTATGCGATAAGTCCCAGCAAACCTTCAAAAATAAACAATGATCGTTATTTTATACATTATCTAAAAATGATATAAATAACGCACACACTCAACATAGCCCCCCACTAGGAAAACCCTGTGTCGCGGGTGCCATAGACACACACATAGACAACCACAAATTACAACCAAACTCACGAGAGAAATAAATGTAGGTCATACAGATATTTCTCCCGACTCGGGAATCGAACTTGGGACTTCTGCGTGGCAGTCCGTGGTAACCGTTCGGCCATAGAGGCAGATAATAAAAAAAGAAAGAATTGTGATTTATGGAGACGGCAAAGAAGTAAAATTAAATTATTCTAAATTATACAATCTGTCTAAATAATTCGCTGTTACCCAGTTTCAGGCCTAAAATGTTTAATGTTTTCTTCGTTCTAAAATAAGAAAAAATCAAAATCCGCTATCGCTCTCGCTCAGCTTGTCACTACATCTTCGCCAATCTTGTAAGGGATGAACCAGGTATTCCCGCGTCTCGCGCTTATCCTTAAAGATCTTATGTTTATGTCTTGTAAGGTTTTGTTTAAGCGATATTGTGTTTAACCTTTTTTTTTCTTTTTTCTCCAAGCAGTTGTTTTCGTAATGTAAAAATCTTTCAAACATGACAATCCTCGTGCAGAGATAGGTATGGTAGCAAGTTGGTTTACGTGTGAACCAATCGGATTCGTACGTATCGCTAAGCGGATAGAAATTGGCAAAATAGCGTAATCCTATTGGCTGTTTGAACACATCGCTTTTCTTTACGAAACAACTGAGGTCTTAATAGACCTTATCGTCAAAGGCAGTAATCGCACAAATATAACGGGTAACTTTCAAGAAGTCTAAAGACGCAGTTTTTTTCAACAAAATAAGCCATTAACGTTGGAACTAAGTCTAAAAGTCATCTAATAACACAAAAACACAATTTACAACTTACACGAAAATGCGTAATATTCATTTAAACTTTTGCTCGGAACGCTGTGGAGACAGATTATCTTCGGGCCGAAGGTACGTACAGATTTTGATACTTGAGAACGAAAAAATGCTAACCAGTCAATATAAAATTTTAGTTCTACTCATGGCAAATGGTCTGACGACGATTGAGGTACTATAATAACGGACATATACATAACCCCGCATTGGGCAAACGCTATGTTAATAGAGCGAATGTGGATAGAGGTCTAGGAAGAGACAGACCTCGGCGTACATATCTCGACCACATTGGGGATGTCTTTAAAAAGACCGGGTTGAAAGTATTAACGGCAAGAGGAGACTGATGATAGTGAAGGAGGTTTTTCAGGAGCGCAGCTTGTGGAGGTCCATGTTCACTGTGTACACGAGACAGGTGTTATGACATGATGATTCTATTTCAATGAGGTCACTACTGATAAGATATGAAGTATCTTGTGTATTACCGAGTTCAACTGGCTCTTCTTGCTTTTCGATTCAGAGCAAAACAATTCAGTTTTTCTTTACATATAGGTAGAGCAGTGGAGCCTAGCCAGACTGATCAAGTAGTAAGTCACAAATTTTACTGCCAACGTCACTTTCTCAGTTCCATCATGTTTGTGATTTATCGACATGAAAAAACTTTATTTTCCTGCCTTTGTGGTTAAGACAACAAAATTTGAATGCCCAAGTTCCATGTTGACTGATGTCAAAAAATGTCGACGACCATCCATCGCAGATACAGGTTTCATTCGTATTTTCATATAGCTTCTAGTTCTAATGGAATATTTACTTTTTAAGTTTATGTTAATAATGAACATTAATATCTTACTAAACTTTGAACTTGAGGGTCAAATTCAAGTTAAGGAAGACTTATGTGTATAAGATCATTGCTTATCGGTGTCACAATTATTGTAACTGTCTTTCATAATTACCTTAACATTGTAGAAATCATGGCAAGTGTAAAAATAAAATGTCAAATGTAAGTCGTATTACGTTCAAAAACAAATATTTACATCATACAAATATTTTTGAGTCTGAAATGAACATTTTTCTTTGATACTGAAAACGTACCAATTTTCGAGTTTCTCTTTATTTAAAGACAAAAGGGACATTATATTAAAATCAATAGTAAATTTGAACCAAAATTCTTCCAATTGACGAGAAAACCTATAAATGAGAAGATTTACGAGATTATGTCAATACCACTGTGTAGCTATGCAAAGTAGGCATCTATGTAAATACTGCTGTGACAGCCGCAAAAGCAAAAATTCACGAGTATAGCTACTCTTTTCTACACGTTTAATGCTTGCTCCATCAAACAGAAATCAATAATGTCAAACCAGAAACAGGAGAGTTACCACAAAATAACGACGATCGAAGATCGTGATTTAACGTAAGTATTTGTGGATACCTTACTGGTCAAATGACTGTTATCATATCGATTTTTGACATTACAATGGGAAATAATACGAACTAGCAGTGGTAACGCGAATATAATATAGGAGTAGAAATATTAAGAAAACAGAAAGTAGAGTTTGATAGAGAAGACAGATAAGAGTAAGAGATGTTACTTTATCACCTAATACTACTTTTGACAGCTGCACGAATATAGCAAGTGATGATGAAACTTAACGTCCTAATACGAGTGACGATGGTGGTGGTAACGAAAGTTTAGAGCGGATTATCACTCTGAGATCGCACCAGATAGGTAATTATTTCATGTGTATTGAAGAGATTACAGATTCGCTGACTGTGAAAGAGGTTACGTTGTACCCGAAGCTGGTCTTCTGTTCGAAGATGATTGGGATATGTTTAAGAGAGGATGTTGGAGCGTAAACATACTTCTTGTTCAAAGCATGATGACTCTAGTGTCACGTGTAGAAAATCATCATCTCCTATCTGTCTTCTCTATCAAACCGCACTTTCTGTTTTCTTAATATTTCTACGTCTGTATTATATTCGCGTTAACACTGCTAGTTCATATTGTTCCTCACAATTACTGTCATCGTAAAACTGACATTTGTGTAGTACGTATGAGCTTCGTTGCGGATGCAGTCACGTAGTATTGTATTTCGTGGTCGACCTCCTGAATCTTTTTGGAAATTAGTCTTAACAAATCTTCTGCATTTTTTTACTTTTATAAAACAGTGTACGCAGAATAAGGCTTTACGAAGACTTATAAAGTCGCCACGGTATCTTCTAGCGTTGTGATCGCATTGCTCGATATCGTCATTGTATAATTTTAAGTGGAAATACAAATGTTCAAAAAAACTTATAGTAACTGCAAACGCGTTTCTGATGACACTTGTCTCAGATGTCGCAGCTTTTAACGAGCCGAAACATTACTTATACTTTTTCGTTTACATGATATCCAAATCTGTACGCAGAGCCCATCTCGCAAGCTCTAACAATCCAGGCCCCCTTTTTTATCAAGGGACAATTTTGGGCCCGTTTTTTTTTATAATTGGCAATCTGCTTCGGGCTATCTCAAGAGGTAACCGAGGTCTCGACTCAAACGATTAGGAATTTTCCCTATTTAATTATTTTTTCAGAAAAAACTAGATTGATGATGTCAAACTTCAGAGGACAACGGTTTTTAACTTTTTGTTTTTGACCTTAATAGGAATTGTTTAAGAAAGATTTTCGAGTGATCGTTTACGTAATGTCTTTTCCTTACATCATGTTTTATCGCTTTTTTAATACTTGAAAATTAGGAGCGGCCGCTGTCAGACCTGGGGCTTACTTCTGTTTATTTTTTGTTAAACCACTGGTCATTATAATTCAATCGGGAGAGTGTCAGTGGAATGACAGTGATGACATTCATTCATTGAATCACTAACGATCGATGTTGCTTTACTAAAACTACCGTGGAAATTACGTATCTTAAGTTCAGTCTTATCCAATCAGCAACTTAGTCTTCAAAATAAATATACGTCGGAACCGTCAGAATTTAGAACTGAATCTTCAGACATAGTTTGGGCAGATTTAGGGATAGTGCAATGAGATTACGTATAATAGTAATATTGTTTATTTTAATCTCTTTGAAATCGAATAACAACTTGTACTTCCTATTAATTTTAACGACCAAATTAGGTACTAGGACAGTTTCTAGGTAGCGTGTGTGCAACCCCAGAGTCCAACCACCACTGTGTCGTCTCTCGTTTACTACCACCGTTCCCCACCCAGACTCTGTCAAGGTCCACCGGCAGTGGGAGCGCGCGATACACTCTGTAACTTGCAGGTAACGCCTCTGTCTCGCTGTTTTCCGTCCGTGCTCATGACCGTTTGCGATACTGATTTATGATACGAAGTGACGGGACGAACAAATTGTGCGCCTGGCGGTAAGCGACAAACTTGTCCATAACAGTTGCACTTGTTGTGTCACTTAGAACTATAAATCACAAAGATGTGAGAGGCATTGCCACTGCATCCTAAAGATTAAGTTGACAAGTCCAATGCGCCTGTAATTTCCTCAAAACCCTTCAAAACCGAAACGTAATAATGTTTCACTTACAATGAAATAGGTAAGATGGCAGTACTTCCTTGAAGGAGCTCTTTCATAAGGAGCTCTACTGCTGCTAAAACACAGTGTCATGAGAAAAATATTTGCTATGATAAACAAAGTTAATGCTAACTCGGTTTGTTATTTTTTGAAGCTGCTTAATTTTTCTTTGATTCTGCTACAAAATAATCTTGCAAAATTAACAATATCCTCATCAATATGATTTGAGGAAACAAATTTCCCGATGGCTCTTAAAGAAATCGCTGCGAAAACGGAATTAATATACAACCTTAACAATCAGCAAATTCTCAAATACGTTTTTAACATTGGCGCTTCTTTCTATTCAATTTTTTTACTTAGAGTTACTAAAGCGAAAGTACTTTTAAAGAAATCTTCTTCACTGTACATACAGCTCGAAGAACCTTTCAAAATATCCTTATTGCAAATACACGAAATAACGTATCCTATTTTTAACCGACTTGAAAAAGGAGGAGGTTCTCAATTCGATTGTATTTTGTTTTGTCCATAAAACCGATTTCGATGGTTCTTTTCTGTTGGAAAGGTAGTATACCTCACAGTAGTCCCATTTAAATTTAAAGAAAATATTCATTATAATAATAATATTCGTACCGAATCCGAGACAATACAAATCTAGAAAATTCGGAACTACTTCGAATGTCGCTTGTGCATTAAGTCCGATACAAATCCGAGAAAATGCGAAAACCGCTTGTACACCTAGAGACAAAATGATACTTCGGATACCTGTGACATTAGCAACTTTAGAGGTTGGTTTTTAAATAAAAAAATAATTATTTATTCTACAACAATAGATTCCAATTAACTAAATCGTTGTGGTTATCGGTATTGGTTGAGTGGTGTGGATATAAATAATTAACAATATGTTCGCAATAGAGTTTGAGAAAAAACTAAAGTAGCGCCGTGTTTAGAAGGCCTAACATACTTTTGGAGAGCGACAGACGAAAAAAATATACCAGGATCATAATTTTTTTTTATAACTTCAAGTGACGTTACGAACAAGTTGTGCACCTGATGGTTAGCTAAACGCCAGTCTATAACAGTTGCTGTGCCACTCAGAGTTTCAAATCGTAAAGATCTGAGGGGCGCTGCCACTGCGCCCGTCACCCTGAGACGTAGTTGACAAGTCCCATGTGCCTGTCATTTCACCAGCACCCTTACCCTTCAAAACCGGAACACAGTAATGCTGACATGACTGCTTGGCGGCAGAAATAGGTAAGGTCGCAATACTTCCCTAAACGAACTCTTTCACAAGGAGCTCTACTGCTACTATATTACGGAGTATAAGGAAGGGAATATAAACTAAAGACCTCGGTGACTCGGTTAACACTGTAGGCAATGGATGTGGAAGTCTCGGGTTTGATTCCCGGAAGGACCGATTTGGGAAATGAATTCTTCTAAAATGGCTCTGATGTAGGTGTTGTCGCTAGGGTTACTTTGAGACCAGGTAACTGCTATGTCTTTCCTAGCTCAAAAAATCTTGTAGTTTGTTACAAAATAGGGTTATTTCTACTTCACTTAAAATTGTTGAGAATCATAAAAAGAAATTAGAGATTTATATATGGTAATTGAAAGTGAGTTTATTTACCAAACGCTTTTTTGTACTCGTATGTACATAAACAGCATAAAAACTGTTAAAGATTTGTTTCTTGTGGTAAACAAAGTCTTTATAATCAGTTTTTCTTTAATCCTTCAGGAAAATTCCTCTCACAATAAACAACTACTTCAGTCTTTTCAGTTTGCAAAGAGCTTGCGCTAGCAAATTTCTTTTTAACTACCTTTGGCTTCTGACATACTTTGGAAAATATTATGGGGTTATATTTAGTAATTTTTTTTTATAATTTATTCATCATGAGCTTCTGCTCTTGGGTTCATCTGGTATAAAACTCTTCTCCTACTCGTATTGAAGGCAAAATTTAAACTTTAAAAGCCCAAAACTCAGCCACACCGACCGGATAACTAGTTACCATTAATTTCTACAGCGTGTAAAGGCGCGCAGGACACGATGTGAAGTAAAGCATTGTTTGAGTCAAGGTCAAAGTCAACGAACCACCCGAAAATGACAAATTATCTTTACTCCGACCAGACTGAGTCCGAAGCCTATTGAAAATCTTCCTGGCCGTGGCTATTCGTGTCCAGGAAGAAGACTCTCAGAAGGCACGCCAAAAGAAAAGGTAGGTAGTATTCCTCCCATAGTCTTTATGGCATTTTATACCAAGCCATCATCATAGCTTGATGGAGTATTCACTCGCGAGTGCCCGAAATATTGAACTACAATATGCCAAATTGTAAAGTCAACACAAACTTCGCAAGTATGACATGATTATTTCGATTCACAATAATCACACTCAATTCTATCAAGAACCCTCATTATTGAGTCATATTGCCAAGTTTGTGAGCTCGTTCAAATTTTTTCGTCGTTCCCTATTATACACAGGATATGCCCAAAATATTTAAACGCGCGAGCCTAACTGAATGCCGAAGATCGAGTATTAATGAAATAACTTGGTATAATCATCCCCCTATTGTCCGTTTTCACGAGTGTTCGACAAAGCCTTTACTATGGTTAAAGAACTTGACGTGTAAAAGTGACAATCTTAAGGAAAAATATCACCAATGAAATGTTTGTTGATGCACAAATAGACAGCTGTATCAAACGAAAGAGAATGGCCTTCTTGATGTGAAGGTGCATAACGGCGGTAACAACCTCTTGAGTTTGTTGATTGGGCCCAAACTTAGTGAGTTTTTTTTATAACAACAAGTCATTTGCCCGGTGCTAAGCGTCACTCCTGTCCAAAGCAGTTGAAGTGCCACACAAAGCTTTAAGTCGCAAAGATCTGTGCCACTGCGCCTGTCACCCTGAGACTAAAGTAGACAAGTTCCATTTGCCTGTAATTTCACCAGCACCCTTAACCTTTCAAAGCAGGAACGCAGTAATGCTCATTACTGCTTGGCGGTAGAAATATGTAAGGTGGCAAGTACTTCCCTGAACGAACTTTTGCATAAGGAGTTCTATTACTACTAAACGTCATAGACTAACGAACTTTTAAACAGAGCTACACCAAAACTTATGAATCATAAGTTATTGAAATTTCCTTGAGACGATTTTGGGCAAATCTTTCTTTTTTGTTTGGACAGGTTTCAGGAACAGCCCGACAATGCCGATGTGAGTGAAAATTTAGTAAATAAATAAAATATAAAGAGACTATTTTCAACACAAAATATATGAAATGAATAAATTTCAAATAATTAAAGATAAACTTCCCTTAAAATGTCGATCATCAGCCTGTATAAATAAGAGGGTACCTTATTCACTACGACAACCACTAACTACAGAAATAACAATTATTTTGAAATGTATAAACTTCAAATGAAATAATATATACTCACTACGGGTCATACTGATAAGTGAGTAAAAAGTCTTTTAATGTGTACAAAGAACACATGTAATACAATCGAGTTATTTGAGACTTCCAATAGTACCTCTCCGTCGTCACCTAAAGGATATTGGAAAGTGTCAGAATTAAACTTTTTCAATCATCCCCTCGCCACTTCCTCCTTGCTTCCTTCAGTCAATCTGCTGGTTTTTAAATGGTTCACTTAATTCTGAAGTGGAGAGTAATTTTTTTGGGTCGCGGAACTCATTTAAAGTTTATTTATTTCCACATCGGAATTCTCGCTTCATTCTTCGATTGGAACATCTTTCACATTTGGCAAAGAATTTTTTTAATATGAAACCAACCCTAAAGCTGATACCTACTCCAATAATGTCTCAAAATGATGCATGAATTGCCTGAATTTTCATTAAGATTCAAATCAATAAGGCATGTTGAGCAAAGATCAACAACCCTAGAAAGGTCCAAAGACTCAATTAATATTTGACTAATTCATTCTATAAAGACAGGTCTTATTGATGACGTCTACACATGTCATACGCACTTAAAGAGTAAATGAAAAAATAAATAATTTGTAAAATAATTGTTTGTTTTTTTCAAACAATCCAACGTTGAATTGAAAACCAAGGCAGTTTGCATTACGAGTCTATAACTACCTCAGCTTGAATTGAATTTTTTCCCATTACTAATACAGTCACATTGCTTGAGTCGAGCGGTAGACACAGGTATTATTTCAGAATGTATTCTTTACAAACGAAATTAAAGCTATTTGAAAAATGTACATCGTATAGTATACGTGTTCTATTTAGTTGTTGACATAAAAAAAATCATTGGTATATGTAAAGTACCTATTGAAACCAGGGGTTTTCTTGTTAAATTTCTAGGTAAGTTTGCGTTTATTTCTATGGTGAAAATTTTAAGAATCGTGTTTTCACACCATTTAGTAATCAGTGTATATTCTCAAGTTTATTATATATTTTTATCAAAGTGATTGATTCAACACTTCGACTTGTTAGCCTATCGTGACATTATATTACTTTATTTTGTTAGAAAACTTACTTTGCGTCATTAAGAATTAGTTTCATCGAAATAAGAAATAAATCGATATCATCATCATCGATATCAACGGAACGCTGACAGGCGGCCGCCATTACGAAAAGCATCTTTGACTAGAACAGACGTGTTTTGTTATGTTTGGATTTATAGTGAAAAATCTTATAATATAATTTACAACAGTCACTGGAGTCTCATTTCTATGTCTACTTGGAAAGTTTCCTACACACTGTTATGTGGAATCAATCAAAGGTAGCATAAATTCGTTAATATTAGACATATCTGGTATAACTTTGTCACTATCTCAGTCAACAATGACCACGGGACCCGTAAAGGGCTCGAAACGTTGGTTTGTTTAAAAAAAACACTCGATTCGGATCCCAAAAACCAAAACAGTTACATTTCCTGTACGTAAATTGTCGAAAGTTAAGGACTATTGACAAGCCAATGTCGCATTTATCACTAAGCACTTCAGGCAATTTAATACTACATTATGATATAGAATTGCAGTAAATGAACACACAAGAGACAAATTTTCAACGGTACCCACCGTTGAAAATTTGTCTCTTGTGTGTCTTTTGAGCTCGATGAACATGTAGGTAGAAATACAATTAATAATCTAGAAATAAATTGTAAAACATGTCTATAAACATATTACTATTCAATGTCCTTAAGACAAGAAAAGGTCAACATCTTGAGAACAACAGGGTATGCAAATGTACCAAGCTAATTACCGATGACATAATGAACTAGGAGACATCGATTGTTTTCAGTAATTATTATTCATTCTTAATATTATATGCAGTTGAATTGAGAACTTATTACTTCAATTCAACGCTCAATTTAAATGGGTTCTAAACATATAAGCTTAAAAGGACTCATTTGCACTATAAAAGGTACACATACTTTAAAAATTGTTTTTCTTATTTCCTTGTCATATGTTTTCTTCTACTTTTTTATCGTGTACAATGTTTGGCATTATAATGTTTGTAACTAAATCCGAAGGATGACGTTGCGCCTGTCATACAGTTTTATTTAAAATTAGTGCGGACGCTAAAGTTCAACCTTATCTTAAAGTATTTCTTGTGTAATAATGTCACCTAATTTTAAGATAGTAAGCAATTGTATTGATTCAATAAAGATTATTATTATTTAATATTTAAAATGTATCAAAATAGTCGACATAGTAGGGTGTAGAAACTGCCAGCCCCTGGGTTTCAAAGTTGGTTCTTAAATTTCTTCAATTTGATTTTCTACAATCTGGATTTTTTTTCGTCATCTCGGACTGCTCAATTTATATTGCGACGGAATGCAGTGGAAGCGACTTTTTGTAACGATGCTGTATATAGCATAAAAAATCGCTGGCATTTCGTTCCGCGGCGATATAAATTGAGTCGAAACCATGAGGGAATCTAAGAGTATGTCAAGATTCCTGGAGGAGCTCGGAAGGCACGGTTAGGATTTTGGACGTCGAGTTTCGGAAACCAACCCGTTACACATACCACACTATTATGTGTTTCAGAAATTTCACAACGCAGTTCACTTTGCTATTATATTGTGACAAGAATTATAGATAATTCAAATACAATTTCGAATGGAAACTCGAAAATTTAACTTGCAGCCACAAGCGCTTTCAAGTATAACTCTGAATAGAAATTCGTAAATTAAACTTGGTTAAGTGCAAGAAGATACAAAGACCGCGTACTGTACAGCATTTTATCACATCGTGCAATAATGCAGGTGTAAAGATAAAAAAGCAATTATTATTTTTTTTTTATGATGACAAGTGACGAAACTTTAACAACTTTAACAGACGAGGTTAAATTGCAAAGATCTTAGGGACATTGTCACTACGCCTGTCACCCTGAGACATAAGTTAACAAGTCCCATGTGCCTGTAATTGCACCAGCACCCTTACCCTTAAAAACTGGAACGCATAATGGTCACATAACGGTTTGACGGCAGAAATAGATAAGATGGCGGTTATTTCTCTGGTCGGACTCTTTCACAAGGATCGCTACTGCAATTAGAAACTTATACTGACTCCGAATTCCTACCTAGGTAAGCCAACGGTTTGCTCTGTGGGCACTGGTTGAGGTGTTAGGTTCGATTCCCGGTAGAGCCATTTGTTTCTGGTTTAGGTGTTCTGGGTGGTGAGAATTCCCTTGCCCTGGTACTCATAGAACAGGGAATTCCCAAGAATGAGACCAGGAAATTGGTGTCTTTTATTTACACTATCAAGTGACGGGACGAACAAGTCGTGCGCCTGATGGTAAACTACGCGCCTGTCCATAACAGTTGCAGAGCCACTCAGAGCTTTAAATCGCAAAGATCTGAGGGCACTGCCACTGCACCCGTCACCGTGAGACATAAGTTGACAAGTCCCATGTGCCTGCAATTTCACCAGCACCCTTACCCTTCAAAACCGGAACACAGTAATGCTGACATTATTGCTTGGCGGCAAAAATAGGTAAGGTGGCAGTACTACCCTGGACGAACTCTTTGACAAGGAGCTCTCCTGCTAATAAACTCTGTGTCTGGCACATTTTTATTATACATTAAACTAGCTTCTGCACGCGACATTGGTTGCGTCCATGGCTAAGAAGTATGCAGTCTGTTAATCCAGGTAATAAACTACCCCTCATCCAAATTTCATTTCAATCGTTTAAGGCCTCCTTGAGTAACAGTAGAACAACTTCAAGACTTTCTCATTTATTATCTTAATAGGGTAGATAGATACAGGATTTTCCACAGGGGCCGATAATATTCAGGGACTGACGAATTTTTAATTCAAACAGAATGCTTTTTGACCTTCAGAAATAGAAATTAGAAATCAGAAAAATTTATTGAATGAATTGGTAAAATACAGGTGTTACTTACAAGTGATTAGATCCACAATTCTTACCCTAATCAGGCTTACAATGTCTTAAAATTATAATACAATTAAAATTTATTACAACTTAAACGTCAACAATTAAAATTATAATTAAGTTAATTACATAATTGTTAAATATTTGATGTGTTTACATAAAATTCGTTAAGATTGTAAAAACTTTGTCAATTAACCATGTTGTAAACAAGCTTTAAATTTATCACCATTTAAACATTTTATTTCCATTGGAAGTCTGTTATAAATTCTGATCGCTGTTACATAGGTGCTGCGGTCAATAATCGTGCTGTTTATTTTAAGGAGGACAAGACGGTCCTTGTTTCTAACGTCAACCTTCGGTACTGTTATGGTGTCTGCAGTCGCAAAATCCTTTTTCGAAATCGTTATGTACTAGCCTTGACAATTTTCTAACACCCTGTATATAATGTGCTATACGTAATGTTGGTACGAGTAGGTGCATCTAGTACGGAAGAGTTCATGCTTGCTACGTGTCTCTTCGGAATAAACCACGTGAATAACATACCATCTGCTCAGATAACCTTACTTTTTTAGATGTTTTTACGTTGTGGTATATCGGATATTGGATCCATTTCCAGGAATCCATTTTGTTATTAAGCCACCTTTTCCATTTACACTTGCACTCAGAAACACTCACTCGTCTATTTTGCCCGATATAGTATACAGTAAAACTCGATGCAGTAATCCCGTTGCAGTGATGTTGCATCGATAGTCGCTAATAGTCTCGTTCAACCCTATTCATGAGGCCTACAGGCTTTTATAGGATGTGTATGTTGAATCTAGATAAACGTAGACAGGCGTGTAGATTGCCTAAAGTGTATAACATCCCAAATATACCCAAATTAAACGAATAAAATGTTGCCATTGGAAACAAACAGTCGATATAGTTTAAATATACCGACGCTTGAAAGGTGAAATGGGATAAGCGACACTTTTGGTCAAATTGAGTTATATACACCGTTGGAATCAGCGAATGTTTCTGATTCCAGCGGTATATATAACTCAGTATGGCCCAAAACCCTTTCGAAACCGGAACGCAGTAGTGCTCACATTACTGCTTGGCGGCCGAAATAGGTAAAGTGGCAGTACTTCCCTGAACGACCTCTTTCACAAGGAGCTATACTGCTATTGAATTAGTTCTGGTCATGATGTGGTGAATTGGTGTGGTTGTGGGGCACATTATTATTGATAATGGCCGTAGTAGTCTAATGGTTTGACCTCCCTCAGTGTCACAGGAGCCCTGTGCCCAGCAGTGGGAATATATATATATATATATATATATATGCTAACTATATATATTCATTTAATATAATATAATAATGTATTCATTTAAACTACCGGACTGCCTCGCTGAGGTCCTGGGTGCGATTCCCAGGCCGCGAGAAAATATGTGTATAGCCTACATTTATTTCTCTAGTGAGTTTGGGTGTAATTTGTGGTTGTGTAATGTGTGTGTCCATGGTACCCGCGATATGGGGTTTCCTATTGCGGGGCTATCAAAAAAAAAACTACAAATTGAGTGGCATCCAAGAACTGGATACAGGAACGTCGGGCTTCCAGGGGCGAGATGGGCGGATGACATCGCAGGAATTGGAGGGCGACCTGGATGAGATTAGCACGGGATCATGGGGAGTGGCACAGAAACTTGGAGAACCATACCCAGCAGTGGGTGAAGTCAGGCTCCGAAGCTTGTTTTCTACAAATTTTGTCTCCTAAGTACTGAAACATACGGGAATTGTGTCTTTCACTAAAACCTATTTTCTAAACAGAAATCCTATTTCCTGCTATTTCAGGTCAATCACAAAAGCCTTTCATTTGCGATGTATAAACTGTCCTCAATTTCCCTGTACATAGGCTTCTCTTATGTTATGTAAGGGCTGCTATGTACAATAGAGGGATTCATTGAATTACCAAAGCCTAGCGAATAAAAACATTTTGTTAGCATAATCTGAATATTATTTACCACACCAAAGAATAATATAATGGCTATTTTTTATTAGGTCGTTATAACCTAATGAATGGATTTTGGGTAGAGATGCGCCGAGTACTCGTTTGCTACTCGGTACTCGGTGTACTCGGTCGAATAACTCGGTTCATGAGAAGAGTACTCGGATATATACTATATACTATAGACATAATAAAGTAAAACCAACAATA